>NC_080731.1:21963865-21976365 GCF_019097595.1 Hemibagrus wyckioides
TTTCTATCTTCCTTAGATGAACAGCATTCTTGGAAAAAGAAAAAGTCTTGTACTCCTTCACAAACGAAAATAAAACTTTCCTCTTGTGGAAGGTGGTCAGCCATGCCTGAAGAATCTCACAGAAGATGAAGAGCTGGTTCAAATTCTCACCTGCTCCTCTGCACCTGCAACTCTCAGCATCCATCTTCTTATATCTTCATCTAATTCCCCATATTTTTGTCGAAGCATACCATTCTCTTTTTCCAAATTCGCAACTCCAATGTCATTAAGGTCAACTTTCTCAGCAACAGCTTCCATGTGTTTCCAAGAGTCAGCGTGGCTCCTGACTGAAGCACTGTTATCTTTAACCGCCGCTTCCACTAAACCTGACTGAATCACAGCTAGCAGACGGAGCTTCAGGAGTCTCACCACCATGTGTATAATGTTCTTCATCAAATCTGGACTCTTGCTGTATCTATGCATGATGTTACGAATTGCTTCATTCGAATCCACGTTCAAACACTTGGAACCAAACTATTCGTGGTTAGCAACTAATATTAGTCTAGGAATATCTTTAAACACAAATTAAATAAACATCATACCTTCGGTTGTCTTCTTTTTAATGAATCTTAAAGGAGAATTCCACTTTCAGAACAACATCTTTAAATGAATCTCCTCACCCCCTGGTCATCCAAGATGTTCATGCCTTTGTTCCTTCAGTGGTAAAGAAATGATGTTTTTTGAGGAAAACATTGCAGGATTTTTCTCCATATAGTGGACCTCAATGGTGCCTCTGAGATTGAGCTTCCAGAATGCAGTTTAAATGCAGCTTCACAGAGCTCTAAACCTCCATCCCAGCCCAGGGAGAAGACTCTTATCAAGACACACCATCACTCATTTTCTTATTAAAAAAATAAAAAAAGTTATACTTTTTAACCACAAAAGCTCGTCTAGCGCTAACTCCGGGATGCGCGTCCACAACACTGTGTACTACGTAATCACATCAAAAGGTCACGCTGTGACCTTGTGCTCATCAGGCCTTGGTTGTAGGGCAGTGTTCTGTGGCAATGGTGGATGGGTCACATAAGAGGAACCGACCTTGAAGACCACTCTGGGGTCCAGGCGCCGCTGCAGAACGTCTCTGAATGTTTGAGTGATGGGTTTGTAAATCGGTTTGGTTACCCATTCTTTGGTATGTTTCAGGAAAACAACCTTGTACCTATGCACTCCTATTATAAAAACAACAAACACAATAAATTATCCTGTTTGTATTGATTACGTAATATTGTTTACTGCACAACAATGCCTTCTGCTTATTAACTTTGAGCACAAATATATTTCCACAATCCTACTTTTTAAATAATTTTTCTAAAAAGTACAGTATGTTGTTTCCCACTTACCAGTAGTGGATGTGACTTGAGGCTGATGAACATTTTCGTTGTGATCAAGGATAACTAGTTGAGTTCTTGCGGTGCGGTGTTTTTGGGCAGTACTTCAGTAGGTCAGAATGGAACACCTCAAGTTCTCCTATAAATAAAAGAAACAACTTATTATCAGGTGTACCTAAAAAGACAGTATTGTGTTTATATAACATATATAACAGGAATGAAGTGTAACAAACCATACAAAAAATCTAAACAGAAAAAAATGCAGATTGGACCCTATAATGGTGCAGGTACTCAAATGATTAGGGACTCAACTATAACATGTGCAATGTAAATTATTGTATAAACTATTATGTCTATGTAATGCCCCCATTATACATAATATGAATGTGTGTGTGTGTGTGTGTGTGTGTGTGCACATTTTACAAAAGAAATATAGTATTAAACCATTAAATAACTTACTTTAGGGTCACCTCCACAGGTTGCACAGGAATACCATGAATGACAACAAATACTTCGTATCCATGGCTGCAGGTCTCGGTTGTCCTTATATCTTGACATGGAGAGCAGCTTTTTGGAAAATCCTGAAGAAATAAATTACAAATTCTCAAGCCATGATCATGTAGTGCATACCAAGGCAAAATGTAGTACTTCACAGCTGATTGTAGATAATTGTTATAATAAATAAATTGTAACCGAACATTGTATATAGCTAAAGAAGAATAAATAAGCTTTGTATAATACAGCTTTTTGGAGAAATAATGAATATTATCATTACATTTAGATGTAGATATAACTATCACTTTGTTGTGAGTCAGTTACCTCTGACAACATGTTATATATCAAATCCATGGTGAATGTTGGGATATTCCACACGCATACATTTTCTAACAGATGATGATCTGTCTGTTGTGAGCAGATCAATTTGGATTCCTTCCTCCAGTTTACACCTCTTTTCAAACCTATTGGTTCCATGGCTGAAGAACTAGATGCTTCAGTAACCTGACAATTAAAACATCCCAGATAAACATGGTGTGTATTGACGTTGTTTCATAATTAGGATAAAACAATGCAAAAATCTCCAGTAAAGTGTGTATTTATGAACTTCATTTTACAATAATTAACATCCCCTGATAAATGAACTAGATTACCGAGTTCATTTTGGTAATGTTAGTCAGTAATTAATGCTTTCTGTTGTTCTTGATATTCTTCATTAATGACAGGGATAAGGTAAGAAGACTGAATGTCATAGTAGGTTGTTTTGTGTGGTATTTTAAGGTTGAGCATAGTGCCCCAATCTTTAATGATTATAAATGTTGCTCCAGTGAACAGTGTGCAGATACAAGGAGGTTATTTGCAGGCATTCCTCTAACATCAGTGCATTAACTCTACTGTCCCTCATGGTTTTGTTCACATTTCCAGTGAACATGGAGAAGACTTCCCACTGTTGCTTTTTTGGTGTCTGTTATGAGTGAGCCACATTCTTGACATCTCTTGAAAAGCTCCATGACATTGGGGCTCGTTGACAATCCATTGGTTTGTTTTTAAAAGCGTTTCACGTTCCTCATCTTCTGTGCTTGGAGCTGAAGTTGATGTTGAGCTGAGTGGCTGGAAACTAATGTCTTTTTTTGTCATATGGAGGATCTATGGACAGCATGCTAATGTCAATCTCCAAATGTTCTTCTGATTGCTCTTCAGTATGTTCTGGTTGAGTATACCTGGGAGGCTGTGAAATGACATGGATTACTGTTGGATTTTATTATAAATGAATATTAATTAGCAATATGAAATAAGTTGTAGTAGATTTATCACAATTAAACTGTGCAGTTTACTGGAAAATCCTTATGAAAAAATTTAAATACGACATGTTTAACACGTAAATTCCATTTCTGATGGATAACACAAAAAGAATAACTTGTGGGACAGAAAGAGTTGTGGGAGCGTATTGGAGGGTAGGCATAATATGTCAAACCTGTGAATGGTTTGGTCCGTTTTTGCTCAGTTTCTGGACTTGTGAGAAGTAAACAAAGTCTAAAATGGGCATCTGTTAACTAGTTGCTGTACCAGAGCCTAGGCATGTAGCTATGGGTGGACCTGGGTGGGCCAGGGCCCACCCACCTGTCAGTCAGCCCACCCAGTCAGTTGCTTGCTACAGAAAAGATTGCTTTGACTACAGTGATCGCTGGATGCCTTTATACATGCCTTTGTCTGTATTAGGGTTTTTCTGGCACGTCATACGTTACTTCTATGAGTCAATTATTGTACTTTCTGCATGAGAGCGCCGTCCGGGTTCGAGGATGAATGAAACGTCTCTACACTCATGCCGCCCCTCTCCCTCCACACCGAGCACATTTCACAGAGGGTCACCGAAGTTTAGTTTCACGTTAAACTAAAATGAAACAGAGCAACTTACTAAAGTTTGTGTCAAAAAGACGTGTGCAGCCGGAGGAGGAAGATCATTCAGATGTTCAGGAGCCATCAATCTCGAGCAGTAAAGAGCTCTGCTAGTGTTCATAATTACTTAGAAATTAACAAAAGAAACATTACAGTTTAATACGTTTTCAATAACAGGAAGATATTAGTAATAAACATCCAACCACGCACTGACAAGATAACACAGTCAAAGTGTCGAATACATTATGAACACCTTTTCTTGCTGTAAAAACGTTATGGGCACAGACGACGATTTCAGTAAATGAGGCTTTTCTTTGCTCAGAGGGGTGATGATCATCATAAAAAAACGAGCACTGCATGCTCTTATTGGTTCCAGAGTGTGTACGGGTGTATTGACATCCATATGCAGAGCGAGCAACCACAGCTTCAATCACTCAGGATTTTTTGGACATTTGTGAGTGGACATGTCATGTCCAGGCGGATGTAATCTTTTAGGCTTAAAAAATTGTCCATGTCCTGGGTACACACATGAATGGACCATTTAAAAAAAAAATGACACAAAGACATATTTGTTCGATTTTGCCGATTTGTAAACACTGGGTCTGCAGTTCTGCCTATGTCACGTGTGACCTTTCGACGCGATTGCAAAGTACATAGCATCACGGACACGCATCCCAGAGCAAATGCTAGACCACATTTTGTTAAAAAGTGCGCATGCGCGATGCTATGTACTATCACCTCAAACGGTCGCGCGTCAGACCCTTTTTTTTTACAAAGTGAACGTGCAAAGAGCAAGGAAGTGCAAATACGTCTAACACTCTTTACTAACAGTAAGGTACATATAACTTCGTGTCAACAACTTCAGAGCTCTCCTCCGCCTCAGAGCGCTCCTTCTACGTCACGTGTGACCTTTCGACGTGATTATGTAGTACACAGTGTCGTGGACGCTCCTGGGGTTAAACTGCATTGTGGAAGTTCAAACTCTGAGGCACCACTGAAGAACACTATATGGAGAAAAATCCTGAAATGTTTTCCTCAAAAAACATCATTTATTTACGACTGAAGAAACAGAGGCACGAACATCTTGGATGACCAGGGGTGAGGAGATTCATTTGAAATTGTTGTTCTGAAAGTGGAATTCTCCTTTAAACTTCAGCTGTTTCTTCTCTTCATCATTTTGCGCAGGAAAAAAAAATGAGGCAAACTTGTGTGAAGCCGTTTTTACAGAGGAGATGTTTTTTTTCTCATTTTTTCAACAATAGGGATGCCATCCACCGCTTTAATCGAGCCTTCTATAACACATACAGACAGGGGCGGACTGGCCATCGGGAGCACCGGGACATTTCCCGGGGGCCTGACGGTTGTCCTGTCCTGCCGCCCTGAAATCGCGGAGTGTAAATGACCACCACATGACCCAACATCAGCGACGCTCTGCCTAATTGGCTATTTCCAGAGGCAGGTAATAGGGGTGCTCTACTTGAAGTGGTGCTGCCCAGACCGATCAGTATATGAGGTCAAAGTACCACCAGAGTGACTTAAGAGTGTGAGCTCGAATATGTGCTAGAGACACTCTCGCGATACTTTGGTGTCCATTTGACAGACGGACGCTTTCATCCAAAGCAACTTACAGTAGATAAAATCAAACCAACAAACGAGCAACAACATGTAAGTGTCTAATGCAGCACATGTAGCATGTTTTTTTTATAGTACATAAAAAGAATAAAAAATAGACAGAATAGAGAGTTGTAGTGTTAGTGGGTTAACATCTTTATATAATAAATAAAAGAAATCATAGAAGTAGAATAGAGGGTGTATGTGTTAGAGGGTCAAGATTTGATTTTTTTAATAAATAAAATTAATTACCTGCATACGCGCATCTACAGCATGGCTAACTGCAAGCTAATGATGATCACAAAATATATTTTTTAAAAATATATAGAAGTTTTAAAAGAGCATGTTGATCTTAGGAAATGACAAACTAGCACAGTGTTTTAGAGATGGGGATAGAGGATTTTAACCAAATTTAACCAAAATTTCTTTCTTTCTTTCTTTCTTTCTTTTTTTAAGTTTAAGCTAAGCAAAACTCAACATGCAGGCTATACTCTTAGAACAATATGTGCTTTTATGATTTATGAGATCAGCAGCAGGACTGTAATACACAATTAATATAAGTATAGATTATTGAATGTGTTTATTTCATATTTCAGATCAATTAGATATGCAGAGTGAGAGAGAGAGAGAGAGAGAGAGAGAGAGAGAGAGAGAGAGAGAGAGAGATTCAGGGAAAGATGAGAGTGAAAGTGTTGATAATCCATGGGATTATTTTGCCCATCCTCAGTCCAAGGATTTTGATTTATTTACTAGTGCTAATCACTGTTTACTCGTACTGCTCTGTTCTTGAACATTATTATCTGTTATTTAAACTGTCATAACTTTTGTTAAGTTTGTGTTTCTGATACTTTTGATATACTGTACCTGGACTTTGGAAATACATTAAAAATATATATATTTAAACATTTGACAGTGTCTGTGTAAAAGCCAATTATGTGTCTGTGGTGTGATAGTATAGATGGTGTATTCCTGGTGAGTCTTTGAGGGTTCATTTAGGCCTGTTTATTAATTTATAATTGTCTCATAGTCTATCTGTTACGTCAACTAATAGAGTTAGCCTACAACAGGGTTCCTCAAATCTCTCCCTGGAGGGCCAGTACACTGCAGAGTTACCTCCAACCCTGATCGAACTCCTCTACCTGTGATTTTCTAATGATCCTGAAGACACTGATCAGCGTGCTCAGGTGTGTGATTAAGGTTAGAGCTAATCTCTGCAGGGCAGTGCCTCTCAAGGGCCAAAACTGAGGATCCCTGACCTACAGGATTATCAGTCTGGTGGATTACAGGAGCAGGCTGACGGCAGCAGCAAAGGTGGCCTGGGATGGAGTCAAATTCCCGGCATGCATCACTGTCCCAGTCCGCCACTGCATACAGATAAAATAAAAAATTAAAAAATTAAATTAAATATTAATACATCAGTGCCCTTCCGCTCCGACAGAGGGCAGCACTGGGAACATCCGGGTCTTACCCAACACACACACACACACACACACACACACACACACACACAGCCGTGACGTTAAGACGCGCGTCAGGATTTTCCCGTGATCCTTTGCTCCAGCTTGTCTCTGACCTCTGTGGGCTGTGTGCTAAAAGACGGTCCGAAATGGTGCCTCCTGTGCAGGTTTCTCCTCTCATCAAGGTCAGTTATTAACGGTTATTAAGTGTAATAATGTCCTGAAGTGTGCTGGGGTTAAAGAAACGTTTCAGGGAACACCTGGGTTTAATTTCCCGGGTCATGATGAAGCTGTGTGCTAACGGCTAAGCGGTGAGAGCTAGCTGCCCCGGGGTTAGTGCGCTGGAGGAGGTTCATCTGGGATAAAGGACCGCGCTGGTCATTTAGTGTCCGAGTGAATGTTAATGACCAGCAGTGTTGTGCTAGATTCTGACCCTGTGTGTGTGTGTGTGTGTGTGTGTGTTTACAGACAGCCAGGTACTCGGCTCTGATTGTGGGGATCATCTACGGCAAAAAGCGCTATGGTGAGTGCGGACATGGAGTGGACACACTGACCGCGCATTCTCTCTCTCTCTCTCTCTCTCTCTCTCACACACACACACACACATTATACACACGGTTACAAGGCGAGTAGTGGATATCTATGAGTTTATCCTCGATGTCCTCATGTTAATGAAGCTCCAGGAAAGGTGACCTGCTCCTGCTCCAGATTCCTGTGGTCAGTTTTAAGTTATTTCACCTTCACAGGACACTCACCTGGCCTTTAACATGATCTCAGTACACTGAGACACTAAACACATCCCCGCTCCAGCGCCGGTGAGGTGAAGGTTAGCGAGTTTAGTACTGAGGAGTCGTTTGCAAATGAATCGGTTCACTGAATCGATTCTTTTGTGAACGTTTAGAGTCGACTCGCACGAATGAGCAGTTTTCTTTTTCATTTTTTAGTAGATGTACACAGGCTGCACATTTAACCACACTGTTTCCATGGAAATGTCGTTTTCAGTATCTCGATTTCAGAATCAGAGTCAATTCACATTAAATTCGAGTCGAAGAGTCGATTCTTATTAATGAACTTGAAATGATCTGAATTCTCAACTCTATAAACATTAGTGACTGTTTATTGTTGATGTTGATTAGTTATTCGTCATGTCCGACCTGGAGCCCACACACACACACTCGCACGTTCTATCAGTTTTTTTGCCCTTATCTCTGTATATGACTTTTTTTGTAAAGATAATTGTTGCCATGGTTACCTTGGAGCTTGCACCTCGCCCAGTTCTGTAGGAATCCATGTTTTCTGAGATGATTAAAGTTGATCATACGTTTTAAATATTATTAATGCTGGTCGTCATGGTTACCCAACATGCCTCCACAGTATGAGCTTCAATTTAGAGCCGTGAATCTTTTACTAGACGAGATGACCTGATGTCAGAACAGGGCGTGTCCCTGCTAGCCAGTCAGTGCGGTGGTGGTGTTTTGTCTGTCACCATGGTGATGTATTTTAAATGTCACCTTTGTGCAGATTACCTGAAGCCCATAGCAGCCGAGGAGAGGAGGATTGAGGAGGAGGAAAAGAAAGTGAGGGAGGAACAGGAACGCATCGCTAAACAGCTGGCTGAAGGTAAAGACAGAGACACATTCAGATTCAGTTCATTTTAAATCATGTGAGGGGAACAGTGTTGTCCCTGGTGCTGTGACACCATTCTGCAGTGTGTTAAAGTCTAGATCTACAGATCTGTCTATTTAACTCGTTTTTGTTTTTTTCCACCAGCAAATGAAGACACGATCCTGAAGTGAGCGCTCTGCCGTGTTTGTGTTTATGGACCCGTTCTGGAGGTCAAGACGTTCTTCTCTTTATCCCTCACCTTCTTCTTCTTCCACATTATCACCTGCTGTTTTACAATGAATAAGATTTCTCTGTGTTAGTAAAATTACATCACGATCCCTGACCATCTGGACACCCGAGTGTTTCTTTCCCTCACAGTGACCATGAACATGGTCGGTACCGGACGTCTCGGAGGACCAGAACACACACACACACACACACTTCATGTCTGATGTTCGTTATTAACTCCTCAATGACATGGTAAAGATCTTCATGTGTGACCCGTTTGTCAGGAGTATTTGGAAATAAATAATGTTCTCTAATCAATTCAGTTTCCACTCTCATGGGGTGTGTGTGTGTGTGTGTGTGTGTGTAGGGTTCAGTGTAACCGAGAAAACAAATCAGACCTGTAGGGACTTAAAGAAATAAAGGATTGTTCTGGTCTAAACTCAGTGAGGGAAGATTTAATAAGATTATAAAAATGATCATATTTACATAACATCATTAGATCATGAAGGAAAATCAAGATCTATAAATTCAGTGAAGGGATTCTGACAGGGGGGGTGTGTGTGTGTGTGTGTGTGTGTGTGTGTCCCGGTTGGTCAGCAGAACTCTGTGTATCTCTCAGTAGGGGAATACTGTCCTGCTCGTCCCCAGAAGTCCACAGCTCTCACTCTGTAGAATCCACACACATCCAGACTCTCTGGGAACAAACGCCAGAAGAAAACATTATACACACACACACACACACACACACACTGCGGAGGAACCAGCAGGGTCTCTCTCTCTCTCACACACATCCAGACTCTGAGGAACAAACACCAGAAGAAAACATCACACGCACATGCACACACACATCCAGGTCTGCATGTGGTTTGTGGAATCTTCTTAATAATCTTGATCAGTTCAGAACATCTGGCCTGAAAAGCAGATGTGTGACAGGTGTGTGTGTGTGTCCAGCTCACCTGGTGAGAAGGTGTGAGAGGTGAAGACCGTGTCTCTGAAATTAATCCTCTGAAAGGTAACTCCGTCTCTGGAGAACTCCACCTCGTACGTCTTCACACACCTGCAGGTGAAAGGTGAGAAAGACGTGTGAGGAGTAAATCCATGTGTCCACATGTGTCCCACAGGACGAGACCTTTAAGGTTATTAAGGTAAACTCAGAACTCATGATGGTCAGACTTGGTGCCGACGTCACGGTCCTTCCACACGATGAGGACTTGACCTTTAGTGATGGAGACGAAGCGCAAACCCTTCACCTGCACAACAGGAAACACACACACACACAATACATCAACAACACAGCAAACACACATCAGTGTTCAAAGGTGTCCTGAGCAGTCCAGGGGTGTGAGTGTTTGTGTCTCATTTGTCCAGGTATGTATGTATGTATGTATGTGTGTCACCTGTCCAGGTGTGTGTGTGTCACCTGTCCAGGTGTGTGTGTGTGTTTGTGTGTCACCTGTCCAGGTGTGTGTGTGTGTTTGTGTGTCACCTGTCCAGGTGTGTGTGTGTGTTTGTGTGTCACCTGTCCAGGTGTGTGTGTGTGTGTTTGTGTGTCACCTGTCCAGGTGTGTGTGTGTGTGTTTGTGTGTCACCTGTCCAGGTGTGTGTGTGTGTGTTTGTGTGTCACCTGTCCAGGTGTGTGTGTGTGTTTGTGTGTCACCTGTCCAGGTGTGTGTGTGTGTTTGTGTGTCACCTGTCCAGGTGTGTGTGTGTCACCTGTCCAGGTGTGTGTGTGTGTGTTTGTGTGTCACCTGTCCAGGTGTGTGTGTGTGTGTTTGTGTGTCACCTGTCCAGGTGTGTGTGTGTGTGTTTGTGTGTCACCTGTCCAGGTGTGTGTGTGTGTGTTTGTATGTCACCTGTCCAGGTGTGTGTGTGTGTGTTTGTGTGTCACCTGTCCAGGTGTGTGTGTGTGTGTTTGTATGTCACCTGTCCAGGTGTGTGTGTGTGTTTGTGTGTCACCTGTCCAGGTGTGTGTGTGTGTTTGTGTGTCACCTGTCCAGGTGTGTGTGTGTGTTTGTGTGTCACCTGTCCAGGTGTGTGTGTGTGTTTGTGTGTCACCTGTCCACGTGTGTGTGTGTGTTTGTGTGTCACCTGTCCACGTGTGTGTGTGTGTGTTTGTGTGTCACCTGTCCAGGTGTGTGTGTGTGTTTGTGTGTCACCTGTCCAGGTGTGTGTGTGTGTGTGTGTGTGTCACCTGTCCAGGTGTGTGTGTGTGTTTGTGTGTCACCTGTCCAGGTGTGTGTGTGTTTGTGTGTCACCTGTCCAGGTGTGTGTGTGTGTGTGTGTGTCACCGGTCCAGGTGTGTGTGTGTGTTTGTGTGTCACCTGTCCACGTGTGTGTGTTTGTGTGTTTGTATGTCACCTGTCCAGGTGTGTGTGTGTGTTTGTGTGTCACCTGTCCAGGTGTGTGTGTGTGTGTTTGTGTGTCACCTGTCCAGGTGTGTGTGTGTGTTTGTGTGTCACCTGTCCAGGTATGTGTGTGTGTTTGTGTCACCTGTCCAGGTATGTGTGTGTGTTTGTGTGTCACCTGTCCAGGTGCGTGTGTGTGTTTGTGTGTCACCTGTCCAGGTGTGTGTGTGTGTGTTTGTGTGTCACCTGTCCAGGTGTGTGTGTGTGTTTGTGTGTCACCTGTCCAGGTGTGTGTGTGTGTGTTTGTGTGTCACCTGTCCAGGTGTGTGTGTGTGTGTTTGTGTGTCACCTGTCCAGGTGTGTGTGTGTGTTTGTGTGTCACCTGTCCAGGTGTGTGTGTGTGTGTTTGTGTGTCACCTGTCCAGGTGTGTGTGTGTGTTTGTGTGTCACCTGTCCAGGTGTGTGTGTGTGTTTGTGTGTCACCTGTCCAGGTATGTGTGTGTGTTTGTGTGTCACCTGTCCAGGTATGTGTGTGTGTTTGTGTCACCTGTCCAGGTGCGTGTGTGTGTGTTTGTGTGTCACCTGTCCAGGTGTGTGTGTGTGTGTTTGTGTGTCACCTGTCCAGGTGTGTGTGTGTGTTTGTGTGTCACCTGTCCAGGTGTGTGTGTGTGTGTTTGTGTGTCACCTGTCCAGGTGTGTGTGTGTGTGTTTGTGTGTCACCTGTCCAGGTGTGTGTGTGTGTTTGTGTGTCACCTGTCCAGGTGTGTGTGTGTGTGTTTGTGTGTCACCTGTCCAGGTGTGTGTGTGTGTTTGTGTGTCACCTGTCCAGGTGTGTGTGTGTGTTTGTGTGTCACCTGTCCAGGTATGTGTGTGTGTTTGTGTGTCACCTGTCCAGGTATGTGTGTGTGTTTGTGTCACCTGTCCAGGTGCGTGTGTGGGCCAAGCACACAGGTGGACAAGCAGTATGGAGGGAACAGGAAGCTTCACTCTGAGAGACAGAACTCCCTGAGCAGGAACCGGGATGGGGCCGTCTGTCTGAGCGTCCTGAACACACACACACACAGCTAATGTCTTGGGTCTGAATGTATGAATATAGGTAATTGTGTGTGTGTGTGTGTGTATGCGTGTTACCTCCTGCCCCCTGAGCTGTGTAAGCTGTTGCAGTGTGGGGTAATCCGGACTGCCCATCTGCCTCCACACTTCATACGGGTTACTAACCACATTGTCCATGTAGCGCATCACATACATCACATCTGCAGCACACAGTTTCAACATCATCATCACCTCTGAGTGTGTGTGTGTGTGGTACAGCTGAATGTGAAACAGTGTGTGTGTGTGTGTACCGGCGTGTGTGGGAGCTCCTGTGATGTTCAGTGTGATGGTGTCCGTGGTGTTGGACGTGGTGTTGTCTCTGCAGTTGTACAGGAGCACGGCACTCTGCCAGCTGTCAGCAGTGTGTGTGTGTGTGTGTGTGAGTTGGGGTGTGTGTACGCTGG
>NC_080731.1:21981365-21986365 GCF_019097595.1 Hemibagrus wyckioides
TCACCACACACTCACACACCATTCACTACACACTATACACTCACATTAAACTCCTCCCATTCATCTACATCTTATCTATAACTCACACTGGAGACTCCTCCCAATCGTCTACATCTTACGCACACACACTGGAGACTCCTCATTCATATCTTATCTATAACTCACACTGGAGACTCCTCCCATTCATCTACATCTTATCTATAACTCCCACTGGAGACTCCTCCCATTCATCTACATCTTATCTATAACTCCCACTGGAGACTCCTCCCATTCATCTACATCTTATGTATAACTCACACTGGAGACTCCTCCCATTCATCTACATCTTATCTATAACTCCCACTGGAGACTCCTCCCATTCATCTACATCTTATCTATAACTCCCACTGGAGACTCCTCCCATTCATCTACATCTTATCTATAACTCCCACTGGAGACTCCTCCCATTCATCTACATCTTATCTATAACTCCCACTGGAGACTCCTCCCATTCATCTACATGTTATCTATACCACATCAACAGGCACAATTTTAGATAGATAGATAGACAGACAGACAGACAGACAGACAGACAGACAGACAGACAGACAGACAGTCACGGTGGCTACAGTCAGTTTAGTTTGGAGATTAGTTTATTATTAGATTAGATTTATTATCGGTGTAGAATAATGATCAGAACTCTAACTGATTTTGTGGGAAATAAGCCTAATGTTTAGTGTGTGTGTATGTGTGTGTGTGTGTATATGTTTGTGTGTATGTGTGTATATATATGTGTGTATGTGTGTGTGTGTGTATGTGTGTGTATGTTTGTGTGTGTATGTGTGTATTGTGTGTGTATTGTGTATCATGTAGTGTAAGCATGTGTATTGTGTATGGTGTGCAGTAGTGTGTGTGTATGTATATATGTAGACTGTGTGTGTGTGTAGTGTGTATAGTGTGTGTGTATGTGTGTGTGTGTGTGTGTATAGTGTGTGTATGTGTGTATATTGTGTATATGTGTGTGTGTGTGTAAGACTATATGTGTGTATTGTGTGTGTATGTGTGTATATATGTGTGTATTGTATGTATATGTGTGACAGTGCATGTTATATGTGTGGCTGTGTGTGTGTATGTGTGTGTGACAGTGTATGTGTGTGTATATGTATGGTGTATGTGTGTGTGTGTGTGTATAATAGATTGTGTGTGTATAGACATGTGTATGTGTGTGTATGTGTGTAGATGTGTGTGTAGACATGTGTGTGTGTAGATCACAGTGTATGTGTGTATATTGTGTGTGATGTATGGTGTGTAGACATGGTGTGTGTATGTGTGTGTATATATGTGGTGTGTGTGTGTGTAGACAGGTCTGTGTGTGTATATGTGTGTGTGGTTGTATATATGTGTGTGTGGTATGTGTGTGTATATATGTGTGTGTGTGTGTGTGTATATGTGTGTGTATGTGTGTATATTGTAGTGTAGACAGTGTGTGTGTGTATGTGTGTGTGTATATATCTGTGTGTATGTACTGTGTAGACATAGCTATGTGTGTGTGTGTAAGAATGTGTGTATGTGTGTATATATGTGTAGACATGTGGTGTGTGTATATGTGTGGTATATATTGTATATGTGTGTATGTAGATGTATATATGTGTGTGTGTATTATTGTGGTGCAGGTGTGTGTATTGTATGGTAGTGTATGTGTGTGTAGATATGTGTGTGTGTGTAGGTAGACACAGGTGTGTGGTGTGTGTAGCTGTATGTGTGTGTAGACTTATGGGTAGATATATATGTGTGTATATGGTGTGAGACAGATTGTATGTGGTATATAGGTAAGATGTAGGTATAATGTGTGACGCATGTGTGTGTGTATGGTGTAGAGACAGTGTGTGTGTAGATATGTGTGGCTATGTAGACAGTGTAGACATAATGTGTGTGTATGTGTATTGTGTAGACAGACAGTGTAGAGTGTGTAGACATGTGTATGTGTAGACATATGTAAGAGACATGTGTATATGATGTGTGTATGTGTGTGTGTACAGTGTAGATATAGTGTGTGGTAAGACAGACATGTGTGGTGTATATGTGTATATGTGTGTATGACAGGTAGATATGTGTGTATATGTGTGTATGTGTGGTAGACACAGGTGTGACATGTGTGTATGTGACAGACAGGTGTATATGTGTGTGTGTATGTGTGTGTGTGTGTGTGTGTATGACAGTGTATATATGTGTGTGTGTGTGTGTGTGTGTGTGTGTGTGTGTGTATTGGTGTGCTATACATGTGTGTGTGTGCATGTGTGTATGTATGTGTGTATATGTGTGGCATATATGTATATAGTGTGGTGTAGATGTGTGTATGTGATATGTGTGTGTGTATGTGTATATGTATGTGTGTATGATGTGTGCGCTGTGTGTATGTGTGTATGGTGTGACATATATGTGTATGTGTGATGTACACCGTGTGTAATGTGTATGTGCTGTATGTGTGTGTAAGATGTGTGTATATGTGTGTATGTGTGTGTGTATGTGCAGTGTGTGTGTATGTGTGTATATGTGGCGACGTGTGTGTGCAGTATGTGTGTATATGTGTGTATGGCGTATGTACAGTACCGTGTATGTGTGTGTGTATATGTGTGTGTGTATGCAGATATATGTGGCGGCAGTGTATGTGCAGGCATGTGTGCAGTATGCGTCCTGTGTGTGTGACGACCGCAGGCTGTGTGTGGTCAGGCGCAGGCATGTGTGGCAGATTACGCAGACGTGGCATATTGTGTATGTGTATATGTGTGTGTGTGTGGCATAGACATGCGCAGACATGTATGACGCTGTGTATATGACGTGTGTATGTGTGTGCAGACATGTCAGTACATGTGCTTGTGTGTATGTGTGTATATATGGCGGTGTGTGCAGGCACGCGCATATGCGGTGTATGTGTGTACAGTGCGGTGCACGCGGCATGTGTGTGCAGTATGTGGCAGGCACGCGTGTGTATATGCGCGCATGCGTGTGTGGCATGTGTGCATGTGTGTGCGCACTTATGTGTGTGTATGTGTGTGTGCATCGCGCGCATGTGTGTGTGTATGTGTGTGTATATATGTGTGTGTGTGTATATGTGTGTGTATGTGTATGTGTGTGTGTATGTGTGTATATATGTGTGTGTGTGTATGTATGTGTGTATGTGTGTGTGTATGTGTATGTGTGTGTGTATGTGTGTATATATGTGTGTGTGTGTATGTGTGTATATATGTGTGTGTGTGTGTGTGTGTGTGTGTGTGTGTGTTCTCACCAGAAGCCAGTGCTCCTCCAGAAGTGTATGAGGTTTCTGACCGGTTGGTCAGCTCTCACTAACACCTGTACGTGAGTGGACCGTCCTGAGGACAGTGAGGTGATGAAGAGCGCTGTGATTAAAGCGCACACACTCACACTGACCATCACACTGACCATCCTGAGTGTTAACGGACTGCTGCAGCCTTCTACCGCGCTCTGAAACTCTAACAGCGCTCTAACACTACATTTATATCATCTACATATAAACTCAAACCTTTATTCAATTATAACTAGATTAAACTGTTGATGTAAACAAAATGATGTTTTAACACGGAACTTCCTAAAACTACTGTCCTGTCCCGGCGCCCATTTCAAAACAACATGACGTCATTTCAAAGCGCCGAGAGAGAGAGAGAGAGAGAGAGAGAGAGAGACTTTCACAAACCACGCCCACTTCTGAAATTCTAAGATAATATCAGTTTTATGGATCGTATTTCTGGATCAATAATGCAGTAATGTGTGGGGAGAGAGAGAGAGAGAGAGAGAGAGAGAGAGAGAGAGAGAGAGACAGGAGAGTTCATTTTTCAGGAGTTTTCATTTCATTGCGATCAGAATAAAAGACCAGGATCACAAACTCATGGCCTAAAGTATAATATTCCTCTATCTTGAAGTCTATGGCCATGACTTATGTACAGTTTATGGCCATGACTTAATTATAAAATCAGAAATGCATGAAACACACGCGCGCACACACACACACACACACACATACACACACACACACACATACACACACACACACACACAGCTTCAGTCTGAATTCTTCATGTCTGGCTGGTGAGTTATGGAAGAACTGCTGAAGAGCCCTCAGTACATCTCCCACCTTCCACCCTGTTTCCCTCTCTCCACTCAGAGCTTCCATACACAACATGCAAAGCACAGCTTCCTAAATTCAGCATCTTTAGTGCATCAGGGTCTGACTGACTCTTGTCTCCTTGGAACATTTTCAGGAATTTACAGTTGACCATTGGACCATCCAAGAGCAGCACGGTGGCTTAGTGGTCAGCACTGTTGCACCACAGCAAGAAGGTCCTGCGTTGGAATCCCAGATTCTTGCATCTCTCCCCGTTCCTGTGTGGGTTTACTCCGGGTACTCCGGTTTCCTCCCACAGTCCAAAAACATGTACATGAGGTTGATTGGTCATTCTAAATTGCCCATAGGAGTGAGTGTGTGTGTGTGTGTGTGTGTTTCTTGATTTTCTCCAAAGGTTTCTCTGCCTGAGTGTATCCCATCACATCAAAATAGTGCACAGCTGCTTTCTCTAAACGAGAAACCGTGTGTGTGTGTGTGTGTGTGTGTGTGAGAATAGTGCCCTGTGCACTAACCCATTTGTTTTAGGTTTTCTGTTTGTTATTGTATTAGTTATCACAGCTTGCATTTTGGGCTGGTATTTTTTTAATGGGTGGGGTTTAAGTTGTAGTTGGGCTGGCGATCTTCAGTCCAATCTGGCAACCCTGTAGACAAATACTTTGCTGTTCCTTTGTTTTCTGATGTTTTATAGTTGAAGTTAGAGAGAAATCTCACAGTGCCGTGTTCAATGTTCAATGAACTCTAATCTATTTAAAATAAATCTTTATATTTTTTTGAATGTTTTCTAAACTTCCTTTTCTTAGCTGGAACTCTCCCCAGTGAATAAATGCGACTCGTCCCGGTGTTACAATGAAGTTTATTTAAAAGAAATGAAACAAACAGA
>NC_080731.1:21998865-22038865 GCF_019097595.1 Hemibagrus wyckioides
GTCAGGGCTGTGTATCAGTGTGTGTGTGTGTGTGTGTGTGTGTGTGTAAGGAGTCTCCAGTGTCAGGGCTGTGTATCAGTGTGTGTGTGTGTGTGTGTGTGTGTGTAAGGAGTCTCTAGTGTCAGGGCTGTGTATCAGTGTGTGTGTGTGTGTGTGTGTGTGTGTGTAAGGAGTCTCTAGTGTCAGGGCTGTGTATCAGTGTGTGTGTGTGTGTGTGTGTGTGTGTGTGTGTGTGTGTAAGGAGTCTCCAGTGTCAGGGCTGTGTATCAGTGTGTGTGTGTGTGTGTGTGTGTGTGTGTAAGGAGTCTCCAGTGTCAGGGCTGTGTATCAGTGTGTGTGTGTGTGTGTGTGTGTGTGTAAGGAGTCTCTAGTGTCAGGGCTGTGTATCAGTGTGTGTGTGTGTGTGTGTGTGTGTGTGTAAGGAGTCTCTAGTGTCAGGGCTGTGTATCAGTGTGTGTGTGTGTGTGTGTGTGTGTGTGTGTGTGTGTGTGTAAGGAGTCTCTAGTGTCAGGGCTGTGTATCAGTGTGTGTGTGTGTGTGTGTGTGTGTGTGTGTGTGTGTAAGGAGTCTCTAGTGTCAGGGCTGTGTATCAGTGTGTGTGTGTGTGTGTGTGTGTGTGTGTGTGTGTGTGTGTGTGTGTAAGGAGTCTCCAGTGTCAGGGCTGTGTATCAGTGTGTGTGTGTGTGTGTGTGTGTGTGTGTAAGGAGTCTCTAGTGTCAGGGCTGTGTATCAGTGTGTGTGTGTGTGTGTGTGTAAGGAGTCTCCAGTGTCAGGGCTGTGTATCAGTGTGTGTGTGTGTGTGTGTGTGTGTGTGTGTAAGGAGTCTCCAGTGTCAGGGCTGTGTATCAGTGTGTGTGTGTGTGTGTGTGTGTGTAAGGAGTCTCCAGTGTCAGGGCTGTGTATCAGTGTGTGTGTGTGTGTGTGTGTGTGTGTGTGTGTGTAAGGAGTCTCCAGTGTCAGGGCTGTGTATCAGTGTGTGTGTGTGTGTGTGTGTGTGTAAGGAATCTCCAGTGTCAGGGCTGTGTATCAGTGTGTGTGTGTGTGTGTGTGTGTGTGTGTGTAAGGAGTCTCCAGTGTCAGGGCTGTGTATCAGTGTGTGTGTGTGTGTGTGTGTGTGTGTGTGTAAGGAGTCTCCAGTGTCAGGGCTGTGTATCAGTGTGTGTGTGTGTGTGTGTGTGTGTGTGTAAGGAGTCTCTAGTGTCAGGGCTGTGTATCAGTGTGTGTGTGTGTGTGTGTGTGTGTGTAAGGAGTCTCCAGTGTCAGGGCTGTGTATCAGTGTGTGTGTGTGTGTGTGTGTGTGTGTGTGTGTGTGTGTGTAAGGAGTCTCCAGTGTCAGGGCTGTGTATCAGTGTGTGTGTGTGTGTGTGTGTGTGTGTGTGTAAGGAGTCTCCAGTGTCAGGGCTGTGTATCAGTGTGTGTGTGTGTGTGTGTGTGTGTGTGTAAGGAGTCTCTAGTGTCAGGGCTGTGTATCAGTGTGTGTGTGTGTGTGTGTGTGTGTGTAAGGAGTCTCTAGTGTCAGGGCTGTGTATCAGTGTGTGTGTGTATCAGTGTGTGTGTGTGTGTGTGTGTGTGTGTGTGTAAGGAGTCTCTAGTGTCAGGGCTGTGTATCAGTGTGTGTGTGTGTGTGTGTGTGTGTGTGTGTGTGTGTGTGTGTGTGTGTGTGTAAGGAGTCTCCAGTGTCAGGGCTGTGTATCAGTGTGTGTGTGTGTGTGTGTGTGTGTAAGGAGTCTCCAGTGTCAGGGCTGTGTATCAGTGTGTGTGTGTGTGTGTGTGTGTGTAAGGAGTCTCTAGTGTCAGGGCTGTGTATCAGTGTGTGTGTGTGTGTGTGTGTGTGTGTAAGGAGTCTCCAGTGTCAGGGCTGTGTATCAGTGTGTGTGTGTGTGTGTGTGTGTAAGGAGTCTCCAGTGTCAGGGCTGTGTATCAGTGTGTGTGTGTGTGTGTGTGTGTGTGTGTAAGGAGTCTCCAGTGTCAGGGCTGTGTATCAGTGTGTGTGTGTGTGTGTGTGTGTGTGTGTGTAAGGAGTCTCTAGTGTCAGGGCTGTGTATCAGTGTGTGTGTGTGTGTGTGTGTGTGTGTGTGTAAGGAGTCTCTAGTGTCAGGGCTGTGTATCAGTGTGTGTGTGTGTGTGTGTGTGTGTGTGTGTGTGTAAGGAGTCTCTAGTGTCAGGGCTGTGTATCAGTGTGTGTGTGTGTGTGTGTGCGTGTGTGTGTGTGTGTGTGTAAGGAGTCTCCAGTGTCAGGGCTGTGTATCAGTGTGTGTGTGTGTGTGTGTGTGTGTGTAAGGAGTCTCTAGTGTCAGGGCTGTGTATCAGTGTGTGTGTGTGTGTGTGTGTGTGTGTGTGTGTGTAAGGAGTCTCTAGTGTCAGGGCTGTGTATCAGTGTGTGTGTGTGTGTGTGTGTGTGTGTGTGTGTGTGTAAGGAGTCTCTAGTGTCAGGGCTGTGTATCAGTGTGTGTGTGTGTGTGTGTGTGTGTGTGTGTGTGTGTGTGTGTGTGTAAGGAGTCTCTAGTGTCAGGGCTGTGTATCAGTGTGTGTGTGTGTGTGTGTGTGTGTGTAAGGAGTCTCCAGTGTCAGGGCTGTGTATCAGTGTGTGTGTGTGTGTGTGTGTGTAAGGAGTCTCCAGTGTCAGGGCTGTGTATCAGTGTGTGTGTGTGTGTGTGTGTGTGTGTAAGGAGTCTCCAGTGTCAGGGCTGTGTATCAGTGTGTGTGTGTGTGTGTGTGTGTGTGTGTGTAAGGAGTCTCCAGTGTCAGGGCTGTGTATCAGTGTGTGTGTGTGTGTGTGTGTGTGTGTGTGTGTGTGTAAGGAGTCTCCAGTGTCAGGGCTGTGTATCAGTGTGTGTGTGTGTGTGTGTGTGTGTGTGTGTGTGTGTAAGGAGTCTCCAGTGTCAGGGCTGTGTATCAGTGTGTGTGTGTGTGTGTGTGTGTGTAAGGAATCTCCAGTGTCAGGGCTGTGTATCAGTGTGTGTGTGTGTGTGTGTGTGTGTGTGTGTAAGGAGTCTCCAGTGTCAGGGCTGTGTATCAGTGTGTGTGTGTGTGTGTGTGTGTGTGTGTGTGTGTGTGTGTAAGGAGTCTCTAGTGTCAGGGCTGTGTATCAGTGTGTGTGTGTGTGTGTGTGTGTGTAAGGAATCTCCAGTGTCAGGGCTGTGTATCAGTGTGTGTGTGTGTGTGTGTGTGTGTGTAAGGAGTCTCCAGTGTCAGGGCTGTGTATCAGTGTGTGTGTGTGTGTGTGTGTGTGTGTGTGTGTGTAAGGAGTCTCCAGTGTCAGGGCTGTGTATCAGTGTGTGTGTGTGTGTGTGTGTGTGTGTAAGGAGTCTCTAGTGTCAGGGCTGTGTATCAGTGTGTGTGTGTGTGTGTGTGTGTGTGTGTGTAAGGAGTCTCTAGTGTCAGGGCTGTGTATCAGTGTGTGTGTGTGTGTGTGTGTGTGTGTGTGTGTGTAAGGAGTCTCTAGTGTCAGGGCTGTGTATCAGTGTGTGTGTGTGTGTGTGTGTGTGTGTAAGGAGTCTCTAGTGTCAGGGCTGTGTATCAGTGTGTGTGTGTGTGTGTGTGTGTGTGTGTGTAAGGAGTCTCCAGTGTCAGGGCTGTGTATCAGTGTGTGTGTGTGTGTGTGTGTGTGTAAGGAGTCTCCAGTGTCAGGGCTGTGTATCAGTGTGTGTGTGTGTGTGTAAGGAGTCTGTAGTGTCAGGGCTGTGTACCAGTGTGTGTGTGTGTGTGTGTGTGTGTGTGTGTAAGGAGTCTCCAGTGTCAGGGCTGTGTATCAGTGTGTGTGTGTGTGTGTGTAAGGAGTCTCCAGTGTCAGGGCTGTGTATCAGTGTGTGTGTGTGTGTGTGTGTGTGTGTGTGTAAGGAGTCTCCAGTGTCAGGGCTGTGTATCAGTGTGTGTGTGTGTGTGTGTGTGTGTGTGTGTGTGTGTGTAAGGAGTCTCCAGTGTCAGGGCTGTGTATCAGTGTGTGTGTGTGTGTGTGTGTGTGTGTGTGTGTGTGTAAGGAGTCTCCAGTGTCAGGGCTGTGTATCAGTGTGTGTGTGTGTGTGTGTGTGTGTGTGTAAGGAGTCTCCAGTGTCAGGGCTGTGTATCAGTGTGTGTGTGTGTGTGTAAGGAGTCTCTAGTGTCAGGGCTGTGTATCAGTGTGTGTGTGTGTGTGTGTGTGTGTGTGTAAGGAGTCTCTAGTGTCAGGGCTGTGTATCAGTGTGTGTGTGTGTGTGTGTGTGTGTGTAAGGAGTCTCTAGTGTCAGGGCTGTGTATCAGTGTGTGTGTGTGTGTGTGTGTGTGTGTGTGTGTGTGTGTAAGGAGTCTCTAGTGTCAGGGCTGTGTATCAGTGTGTGTGTGTGTGTGTGTGTGTGTGTGTGTGTGTGTGTAAGGAGTCTCCAGTGTCAGGGCTGTGTATCAGTGTGTGTGTGTGTGTGTGTGTGTGTAAGGAGTCTCCAGTGTCAGGGCTGTGTATCAGTGTGTGTGTGTGTGTGTGTGTGTGTGTAAGGAGTCTCTAGTGTCAGGGCTGTGTATCAGTGTGTGTGTGTGTGTGTGTGTAAGGAGTCTCCAGTGTCAGGGCTGTGTATCAGTGTGTGTGTGTGTGTGTGTAAGGAGTCTCCAGTGTCAGGGCTGTGTATCAGTGTGTGTGTGTGTGTGTGTGTAAGGAGTCTCCAGTGTCAGGGCTGTGTATCAGTGTGTGTGTGTGTGTGTGTGTGTGTGTGTGTGTAAGGAGTCTCCAGTGTCAGGGCTGTGTATCAGTGTGTGTGTGTGTGTGTGTGTGTGTGTAAGGAGTCTCCAGTGTCAGGGCTGTGTATCAGTGTGTGTGTGTGTGTGTGTGTGTGTGTGTAAGGAGTCTCTAGTGTCAGGGCTGTGTATCAGTGTGTGTGTGTGTGTGTGTGTGTGTGTGTGTGTGTAAGGAGTCTCTAGTGTCAGGGCTGTGTATCAGTGTGTGTGTGTGTGTGTGTGTGTGTGTGTGTGTGTGTGTGTGTAAGGAGTCTCTAGTGTCAGGGCTGTGTATCAGTGTGTGTGTGTGTGTGTGTGTGTGTGTGTGTGTAAGGAGTCTCTAGTGTCAGGGCTGTGTATCAGTGTGTGTGTGTGTGTGTGTGTGTGTGTGTGTGTAAGGAGTCTCTAGTGTCAGGGCTGTGTATCAGTGTGTGTGTGTGTGTGTGTGTGTGTGTGTGTGTGTAAGGAGTCTCTAGTGTCAGGGCTGTGTATCAGTGTGTGTGTGTGTGTGTGTGTGTGTGTGTGTGTGTGTGTGTGTGTGTGTGTAAGGAGTCTCCAGTGTCAGGGCTGTGTATCAGTGTGTGTGTGTGTGTGTGTGTGTAAGGAGTCTCCAGTGTCAGGGCTGTGTATCAGTGTGTGTGTGTGTGTGTGTGTGTGTGTAAGGAGTCTCTAGTGTCAGGGCTGTGTATCAGTGTGTGTGTGTGTGTGTGTGTAAGGAGTCTCCAGTGTCAGGGCTGTGTATCAGTGTGTGTGTGTGTGTGTGTGTGTGTGTGTGTGTGTGTAAGGAGTCTCCAGTGTCAGGGCTGTGTATCAGTGTGTGTGTGTGTGTGTGTGTGTGTGTGTGTGTGTGTGTGTGTGTGTGTAAGGAGTCTCCAGTGTCAGGGCTGTGTATCAGTGTGTGTGTGTGTGTGTGTGTGTGTAAGGAATCTCCAGTGTCAGGGCTGTGTATCAGTGTGTGTGTGTGTGTGTGTGTGTGTGTAAGGAGTCTCCAGTGTCAGGGCTGTGTATCAGTGTGTGTGTGTGTGTGTGTGTGTGTGTGTGTGTAAGGAGTCTCCAGTGTCAGGGCTGTGTATCAGTGTGTGTGTGTGTGTGTGTGTGTGTGTAAGGAGTCTCCAGTGTCAGGGCTGTGTATCAGTGTGTGTGTGTGTGTGTGTGTGTGTGTGTGTGTGTGTAAGGAGTCTCCAGTGTCAGGGCTGTGTATCAGTGTGTGTGTGTGTGTGTGTGTGTGTGTGTGTGTGTAAGGAGTCTCCAGTGTCAGGGCTGTGTATCAGTGTGTGTGTGTGTGTGTGTGTGTGTGTGTGTAAGGAGTCTCCAGTGTCAGGGCTGTGTATCAGTGTGTGTGTGTGTGTGTGTGTGTGTGTAAGGAGTCTCCAGTGTCAGGGCTGTGTATCAGTGTGTGTGTGTGTGTGTGTGTGTGTGTAAGGAGTCTCTAGTGTCAGGGCTGTGTATCAGTGTGTGTGTGTGTGTGTGTGTGTGTGTGTGTGTAAGGAGTCTCTAGTGTCAGGGCTGTGTATCAGTGTGTGTGTGTGTGTGTGTGTGTGTGTGTGTGTGTAAGGAGTCTCTAGTGTCAGGGCTGTGTATCAGTGTGTGTGTGTGTGTGTGTGTGTGTGTGTGTGTGTGTGTGTGTGTAAGGAGTCTCTAGTGTCAGGGCTGTGTATCAGTGTGTGTGTGTGTGTGTGTGTGTGTGTGTGTGTGTGTGTGTAAGGAGTCTCCAGTGTCAGGGCTGTGTATCAGTGTGTGTGTGTGTGTGTGTGTGTGTAAGGAGTCTCCAGTGTCAGGGCTGTGTATCAGTGTGTGTGTGTGTGTGTGTGTGTGTGTAAGGAGTCTCTAGTGTCAGGGCTGTGTATCAGTGTGTGTGTGTGTGTGTGTGTGTGTAAGGAGTCTCCAGTGTCAGGGCTGTGTATCAGTGTGTGTGTGTGTGTGTGTAAGGAGTCTCCAGTGTCAGGGCTGTGTATCAGTGTGTGTGTGTGTGTGTGTGTGTGTAAGGAGTCTCCAGTGTCAGGGCTGTGTATCAGTGTGTGTGTGTGTGTGTGTGTGTGTGTGTGTGTGTGTAAGGAGTCTCCAGTGTCAGGGCTGTGTATCAGTGTGTGTGTGTGTGTGTGTGTGTGTGTGTGTGTAAGGAGTCTCCAGTGTCAGGGCTGTGTATCAGTGTGTGTGTGTGTGTGTGTGTGTGTAAGGAGTCTCCAGTGTCAGGGCTGTGTATCAGTGTGTGTGTGTGTGTGTGTGTAAGGAGTCTCCAGTGTCAGGGCTGTGTATCAGTGTGTGTGTGTGTGTGTGTGTATCTGTGTGTGTGTGTGTGTGTAAGGAGTCTCCAGTGTCAGGGCTGTGTATCAGTGTGTGTGTGTGTGTGTGTGTGTGTGTGTGTGTGTGTGTGTGTAAGGAGTCTCCAGTGTCAGGGCTGTGTATCAGTGTGTGTGTGTGTGTGTGTGTGTGTGTGTGTGTAAGGAGTCTCCAGTGTCAGGGCTGTGTATCAGTGTGTGTGTGTGTGTGTGTGTGTGTGTGTGTAAGGAGTCTCCAGTGTCAGGGCTGTGTATCAGTGTGTATGTGTGTGTGTGTGTGTGTGTGTAAGGAGTATTCAGTGTCAGGGCTGTGTATCAGTGTGTGTGTGTGCGTGTGGAAGGAGTCTCCAGTGTCAGTGCTGTGCATCAGTGTGTGTGTGTGTGTGTGTGTGTGTGTCTGTGTCTGTGTGTGTGTGTGGAAGGAGCCTCCAGTGTCAGTGCTGTGCATCAGTGTGTGTGTGTGTGTGTGTGTGGAAGGAGTCTCCAGTGTCAGTGCTATGTATCAGTGTGTGTGTGTGTGTGTGTCTGTGTCTGTGTGTGTGTGTGGAAGGAGCCTCCAGTGTCAGTGCTGTGTGTCTGTGTGTGTGTGTGTGTGTGTGTGTGTGTGTGGAAGGAGTCTCCAGTGTCAGGGCTGTGTGTCTGTGTGTGTGTGTGTGTGTGTGTGTCTATGTGTGTGTGTGTGAGATGAGATTTCTAAGCAGTAATCAGCACATGCCTCTAACCCCAGCTCATAACCACGCCCATCACCTGAACCCCTCTCAGTAGAGAGCAGGTGGGATGGAGAAGGCTGAGATTGTGTGTAACATAAATAAAGAGATGAAGCACGTGTGATTAGAGTGCAGGCTTACAGATGGAATTCTAGCACAGAAATCAATCATGAAAATGATCAACAGTGAAAATCAACATTTTGGTGTTCAAAAGAAACTTACCAGCATTTTTTGGGAAGTTGACTGAAAGTAGCCAGAGACAAATAAAAAAAAAAAGGGCAGAACGTAAGAAAATTAGGGCCTAAAATCCAACAGAGTGACATCACACCACTCTAACAACCTCATCATCAACAACTTCATCATCAACTAAAACAATTCTGTCTTCAGTATTATCAAACACACACACACACAGAAGAATGAAGCTAGATGTGGTTGCCATAGTAACAACTCCTTAGGAGAGAATCAGCTCAGTGTGTGTGATTCTGATAAAATGTGAACGCACTACTACATCTCATCAGGATGGAATTTAGGTGATCTGTGTGTGTGTGTGTGTGTGTGGTCACCTTGCGTCCATCGCTGGCATGACAGTTGACATTGAGTGGTGTGAGAAGAGCCATCAGCTTATCTTCATTTCCACTCCTTAGGAGGAAACACACACACACACACACACACACAAACAGTTAGACAACACGCATACAAGACAACAAATCACTGAGCTTCTTTTACCATGTGCAGTGTGAAACACACTCACCTGGCAGCCTCCAACAGCTCATCCTTCTTATACTCACCTGAAACACACACACACACACACACAAGATCAGGAAAGAAAACTGTGTCTTACTGTGTGTGTACACATGTGTAAACACTGTTATGGGTGTGTGTGTGTGTGTGTGTGTAATGGGTGTGTGTGTGTGTGTGTGTGTGTGTGTGTGTACCAGTCAGCACAGTCTTGGCTGAAGGGTCTGCTAGGTCCAGAGCGGATTTTCCGTCAGTATTTCTGATGTTGGGGTCAGCACCATGCTGGAGGAGGACTAAAACACACACACACACACACATTATATATACACAGTTAATAAAATATAATTGGTCAACCCTAACATCTCGCTGTCTCCGCCCCAGAGTCATCCAATCAGATTACAGTTTTCGACAGAAGCCCCCTCCTCTCTGTACAGTGTGGAGTGTGTGTGTCCTCACCGATACACACGTCTATCTTGCCCTTGATGGCCGCCTCGTGCAGTGGTGTGTAGTTCCAGTTGTCGCGTGCGTTGGGGTCAGCCCCCTGACACAGTAACACACTGACCACCTCAGCGTGACCGAACGAGCACGCGTTGTGGAGCGGAATGAGACCGCCATCGTCACGAGCATGGACATTCGCTCCTGTACGCAGGAGATGTTCCACCACGTCCTTACGGCCAAAACCTGCAGCACACACACACACACACACACACAGTTACAACCCACAGTAATACCACACCACATCCACACACACCACATCCACTCATCTCTCTAATATCCTGATCAGACTAATCCTTATCTGATATCAGAAGATCAGGGCAGAAATGTGCTAGGAGCTCGGTGTCAGAGAACCCTGTGGACGATTGCAGGGAAAATAAAGAAATGAGAAGAAAGCAGATACGAGAGAAAAGTCCATCACTCCGCTGCTGAGGATCTGTTCACCTGAGTCAACAGGAGCATTCTGACATCACTACCCCTGACCAATCACTGACCTGCATCGTTCATCGCCCCGCCCACAAGCCCATATTTGGCAGCAACCGCCTCGCTCTGAGCGAATTCACCAGTTTATACACAAAAACAAAACCATCACTCTCTATATTTTATTTCTCTATAAATGTGTAAATAGAGAACACCACAAGCTCTTTCACCCTGAATGTACAGACATACACACCTCATTATAATTTTATTATTAAACTCTGAACACTAGATAGACCTAGAGAACAGTGCATTAGACATGATCCTGCTCTAGAACTGAACAGAAGAATTTAATCCGATATTAACTCCAGAATGATCATTAAAGCACACTGATCATCTTACACTCTTAATGTACATGGAATTTACAGATCAACACTTTACTTACCATCATGTAATAATATAGTTTATAATATATTATAATTTCAGAGATAAGAATGAAGTGAATGTAATACAGATTCTGAGCTGGGTGGTAGACGCTAAATGCTAAGTGCTAAGCTAAGTGCTAAGCTAACAGTCTAAACAGAGGTTATTATTATTATTATTATTATAATTAATTATCAGACCTGCGGCGAAGTGGAGCGGAGTGGACTTCCTGCCGGACACGTCCTTAGCGTTCACATTGACCGAGTCCACCAGGCGCTTGACCCGGGACACGTCTCCGTTCCGGCAGGCCTCGAACAGCTCTCGGAACGCTCCCCCGGCTCCGCAGCTCTCCTCCCCCGCAGCGCCGGCGCCCTGAGCGCCCAGAGCCGGAGCGGGGCGGCCGGGAGAGGCCGCGGGAACCACCGCCGCCTCCGCCACCTCCGCCGCCGCCGCCGCGCCGCCACTCTCCACCGGACTCCCAACCGCCGAATCCGGGGTGACCGACGGAGTCTCCGGCGGCGGGGAGCCGAGCAGGACGCCACGCGGAGGAGACGGCAGCGCTCCGTGATGCTGAGAGGAGCGACGGGACGCCGCCATCTTTCACACCCGTCTCCCTCACTGTGTCAACAATAAACAGCTGGAGCTGCCTCACTTCCGGTCAGGGAGGAGGAACTTCCTGTTTTGGAAGGCGCACGGGCTGTATTTAAAGAGCAGCTAAAGAACTGTGTGACTTTAATAAATATAATAAACATAATCCAGGGGCATGAATTAAATACAAATAAATCAATTATCGCAGATATTTAAACTCATTAAACTGTCTTTGAAGCTGTTCCTCTGTAAAGTCTCCTCCAGACCAGTTCATCACAGAGTATTCTGTAAAATACATCATGCTGTCAGTTACATATGTGTGTAATGTCATTTATTATGAAAATATTCTTTTCACACTTTATCTCTGTGCTCGATATGAACAGAGTGAGGCTTTTAACGTTTCAGTGTATTCACTTATTTTCAATAGAAAATTATCAAGTTCTTATAATTAAAACATCATTTCCAGTCTTATTTCAAAGTTATTGTTCTAACATGACAGTTTCTATCAGGATAATTCGACTGAGAAGTAAATAATCCTCGTAACAAGTGGACTTCAAATGTCTTCACACTGTCTGATGGCATGCAGATAAACACCCTGCTCCTGGTTGCTATGGAGACACTAACAAACCCCACTTCCGGTCTGAGTTTAGTGACGAGCATGGTGTTGAAAGGAAAGTTCACTGATGTGTGTTAGTGCGTGTTCTGTGTGTTATTGTGTGTTCTGTAAGCAGGGTCTGTGTGTGAGAGTGTGTGAGGGTGTGTTAGGGTGTGTGTTAGAGTGTGTGTGTGTGTGTGTGTGTGTGTGTGTGAGTGTGAGTGTGTGTGTGTGTTACACCATGCCCATTTCTTCAGGTGCTACAAGGAGTCAGAGACAAGGCTCCTACTTAAAGAGGTGAGAGTTTATATCTCTGTGTTTCTGGGATTTAATCTGGAATTATATTTCAGTGTGAGTTAAATATGGTGTGGATTTGTACATGTGGACCTTCAGATTATTATTTACGAGGATGAAGGAGGATCTTGGCTTCATGGTGAACTCTTGAATGGTGTTGCAGATGCAGTGTTTGGCCTGTAGGGGGCACTGAGGGACAGACTGTACAAACCAAATTCTTTAACGAGGTTCCGGTAATTGAATCAGTGAATCACTCAATCTGACACGATCCACTTCGGTAAAATGTCCACAACTGATCTACATATATAAAATAATACTGACTGCCTGCTGAATATTGTGTTAGTCCCCCTTTTTGCTGCCAAAACAGCCCTGACCCATCGACTAGTCCTGATGGACTCCACTAGATCCCTGAAGGTGTGCTGTGGGATCTGGCACCAAGATGTTATCAAGATGTAAGTCCTGTAAGTTGTGAGGTGGGTCAACCATGGATGGGACTTGTTCATCCAGTACATCCCACAGATGCTGGATTGGATTGAGATCTGGGGAATTTGGAGGCGGAGTCAACACCTCAAACTGGTTGTTGTACTGTGATCCAGTTCTGACGCTCATGTGCCCAATGTTGGTGCTTTTGGCGGTGCACAGGGGTCAGCATGGGGTCACTTTTGATAGATACTGACCACTGCAGACCGGGAACACCCCACAAGAGCTGCAGTTTTGGAGATGCTCTGATCCAGTGGTCTAGCCATCACAATTTGGCCCTTTTGGTCAAACTCACTCAAATCCTTACTCTTGTCCATTTTTCCTGCTTCTAACATCAACTTTGAGGACAAAATGTTGACTTGCTGTCTAATATATCCCACCCACTAACAGGTGCCATGATGAGGAGATACTCAGTCTTAATCATATCACCTGGAACTGATCAGTGTTGTACCTGATCGGTGTATAATGGCAGAAATCACTGAATCAGTGAATATAGAACTGATATGATTCTTGTATAAACCCTTACCATAATTACAGAATCACTGGACTTTACTTTCCTGACCAGAAAGACAGGATGTGTCATATTCAGCCTGATTTGTAATTTCTCATTAAAATCTCATGTGTTGTGTAAAATTCCTGCTTTTTTACAGGTTTTAAATGTCATGCACACTCTGAAATAAAATTAAAAAAGTCTCCTTCACCTTAAACTGAACCATATCATCCAGTATCTCACAAAAGTGAGTACACTCCTCTAATTTCAGTGACCATTTTAGTATATCTTCTCAAGGGACAATACTATAGAAATTAAACTGGGAGATATTTTAGAGAAGTCAGTGTGCAGCTTGTATAGCAGTACAGATTTCCTGTCCTCTAACAATAACTCAACATACAGACATTATTGCCTAAATAACTGGCAACAAAAGTGAGTACACCCTAAGTGATAAAAGCTGTACACTATTTAACCGTGTAAAAGTCACATGTCCTGTTCATCATGTTCATGTGTTTGTCAGCTTGACAGGACCATACAAATTTGTGTATCTTATAATAGAGCATTTAAAATTTGGTGCTTTGAGTACAATTCATTCATACTGACCACTGGATGATCAACATGGCAAAAAAAATCAAACAAGTTTATCTTAGTCTCATCAGACCACAGGACATGGCTCCAGTAATTCATGCTCTTGGACAGGTTGTCTTCAGTAAACTGTTTGCAGGCTTTCTTGTGAGCCAGTTTCAGAAGAGGCTTCCTTCTGGGATGACGACCATGGAAACCAACTTGTTGCAGTGTGTGGTGTGTGGTCTGAGCGCTGACAAGCTGACCTCCTGCTTCTGCAACCTGTAAAGCAATGCTGGCAGCACTCATGCGTCTGTTTTTTAAAGCCAGCTTCTGCACCTGATGCACAGAACGAGGACTCATCTTTTTTCATCGAGCCCTGCGAGGTCTGTTCAGAGAAGAATCTGTCTTGGAAACCCTCTGTATGACCCTGACCACTGTACAGTTACTCAGTTTCAGGGTGTTACCCATCTTCTTGTAGCCTAACCCATCTTTGTGGAGAGTAACAAAGCTAATTCTCAAATCTTCTGAGAGTTCTTTACCATGAGGTGCCATGTTGATCATCCAGTGGTCAGTATGAATGAATTGTACTCAAAGCACCAAATTTTAAATGCTCTATTATAAGATACACAAATTTGTATGGTCCTGTCAAGCTGACAAACACATGAACATGATGAACAGGACATGTGACTTTTACACGGTTAAATAGTGTACAGCTTTTATCACTTAGGGTGTACTCACTTTTGTTGCCAGTTATTTAGGCAATAATGTCTGTATGTTGAGTTATTGTTAGAGGACAGGAAATCTGTACTGCTATACAAGCTGCACACTGACTTCTCTAAAATATCTCCCAGTTTAATTTCTATAGTATTGTCCCTTGAGAAGATATACTAAAATGGTCACTGAAATTAGAGGAGTGTACTCACTTTTGTGAGATACTGTATATATATATATATATATATATATATATATCAGTACATCAGTATAGCAATAAAACTGATAGACTGATATAAAACCCAGTCCTCCTGTTTATTCTGGTCCTCAGGTACCTCGGGAGTCTTTCTCAGGAGAAGAGGAAGGTTCTGGAGAACTCTCTGGAGGTGATGTATGACATGCTATAGAGGCTGTAATAATCAGGTGAATGTTCAGAGGGAGGTGTGATCACTGCTCCAGCTCAGTCTTCATCTCTTCAACAGGCTGCATGTGTTCCTGAAGCAGCTGCAGAGAAAGTGGAAGATCTGCTGAAAGGTACATCACTGCAGGCTAAACCAGGGCTATCACACAGTTACTGAGGTTTACTGGGATTGGGCTGAGTGTGTGTGTGTGTGGGGGTGTGTGTGTGTGTGTGTGTGTGTGTGTGTACGTATTTGTGTGTGTGTGTGTGTATGTAGTTTCAGGTGTGAAGAAGGAAAAACACTCAGAGGAGGATCAGAGTGGAGAAGGAGAAAAAACAGTTTCCAAAAAGTCATCAACATGCACCATGTTATAACACACACACACACACACACACACACAGACACACACACATTTTAGTTAGTTATTGGTATTCAGTAGTGCTGGAGCAGTTCTGAGTCCTAGTGAAGTCATTGTGAGCTGAAGATATTTGAGCTTTTAGCTCAGTGGAGTTCATTCATTAGAGTATAAAGGGCTGTGTGTTTAGAGATGAAGCAGTGCTGCAGTTCCACCTGTGACACGTGGCTGGGGTTAATTACTGCAAAATAAATACAGAGTCCTGTTTTAGTGATTCTGTGAATACTTCAATCATTTCAACATGATTTCCTCATATGAACTCTGCAAGAGCTTTAGCTAATCTCCCTGTAATTTACACACACACACACACACACACACACACACTGATATATCTGGTTATCAAAAGCCAAAGAAAATAGAAATTTTATTTTGCTTAAAAATAATCGTACAAAAATCACATAAAAATACAATGTAGTTGTACAACACCCGGTCACTGACATGGATAACACACACACATATACATGATTTAGGGAGGGAAGGGACTTGTGTTAGTGTTAGAGAAAAATGGTAATGTATGGTAGTCTCCAATTTGATGATGATGATGATGATGAAGAAGAAGAAGCAGGTACATTACAGACATTTGGTCAGTCACTATTAGATTACAGACTGAATGGCTTCTGTTTCATTATGGCCTGTAACTCTCCCCAATCCTGAAGTTTACATAACTGAATAATACGTTCCTCACATTCTCACATCATCCAGTGGGTCCTGCTTGTAACCGTCTGAGCTGCTGTAATACAAGAATTTCCCTCATGGGATCAAAAATTATATCAATCTATCTAACTGCACGTTAAATAAAGTAAATGAAACAGGTCTCAGGCTGATTAAATGTCTTCACCTTTTATCTGTAAACACCTCAGTATCAGCTGAATAACTGCACCAGGTAATGCTGAGGGAAGTGAAACACACAGGAAGTTGATCTTGTTGGTGTTTTGTACATTAATCCTCTGGCTTCTCACAGTTCACAATGAGACGTGATGGAAGTGTTCACAGCTCCCAAAAACAACCAGCTCACAGCAGCAGTAATCAGAAAACATACTAGTGTAATTCATTCGCTGTTGATCATTGGTTATGTAGCCCACGCTGGACATGACTGTAGCCTCTGGCGTCCGGTGGGAAACCAAGTCAGGTGATTGTTTTGGTGTGACTCTCTAGAACTTTGTTGCACCTGTTTGAGCCTCTCCAGTTCTGCATTATAATTTCTCCAGTGCTCAATGATGGTGTCCAGTTCTGGTCTTCTCAATCTCCACCACTTGCTGATTGTGTCCTGCTCTGATTTCTGCATGCGCTGTACAACTGCCTCCATTTCTGTCTTTTTGCTCATCAGCATTTCCACCACTTGTGTGTTGTTCAGGTTCGGCAAGCTCTGAGATTTTCTCATTGATTCAGTTTTGTAGCGCTGTATGAGCTCCTCCATATCTACAATCTTCCTCAGCAATGGTCCTACATCGCTGTTGGACCTCTGTCGGCTCTGATTGACCTCCTGAGTCACGGAACCATTTAGTGTAATCTGTAAAAGACAAACTCCTGTTCAGTGTGTGTTCAGACATGCTCTGACATTAGCAGCTGATTTAATTAAACATTTTTAAAGAACTCTTAAACACTTAAAGGAAAAACTCTTCCTTCATAGTGCTGGTGATATTCACTGAACAGTTTACTGCACCTCCACATCACCAGCCTGAAGAAAAGCGTGGAGTGATGGAGGACACAAGAGTGTAAACTCAGTGCTTCCTTTACTAACTCTGATCCACACATCATAATAAAACCAGATGATTTATTTATCTCTAACGTGAATGAATGATGATTCCCAGGCTTCATATCAGGATTGTTAGCAGATTAGCAGCATGAGCTAACTGCACTAGCTGAATACACCACAACCAGAGGCTCCTATACAATGGAACCTACAGTTTCTAACAATATATATAATATTTGTATATATTATAAACATAACACAAACACACAAACACTCACACACAAGCCTATGGTGTCACACATCTTCATTACTCACAGTTTCCTCTGGATCTGCTTGTTCCAGCTTAAGACGATTTTTACGCTGATTCTTCACCACACACACTATAATGACTGGGATCAGTAACAGTAACAGCCCCACAATCACTCCAATCACCCAGGAGCTCTCCGGCTTCTTCTCTGAAATGTCTGTGAGGTTCATTTGGACAGTTTGGTCAGCAGCCTATAGATGATCTATTAATGTTCTACAGGAGATGTTCCACTACTAACTGCAGTATTAAATCAGAGTTAATTCACACTAACACTCAGTATGTGACGCTGTTTCACAGAATTCAGTTTAGTGTGGAAGCTGGTAGACGTACCGTTCACAATGAGTGTGTATATGTGGATGACTTCCTCGTTCTTCCTGTCCCGGATGGAGTAGGTTCCACTATCAGACACGTTCACGTCTCTCAGTGTAATGTTGGGGTAACTGAGTGATGCTCTGGGTGTGTATTCAGGGTTACAGTGTAGTGACCGTTGAGTCACTGTACAGATCTGTGCACCGTATAAATCAGCTGAACCTCTGGCCTTATACCTCACCTCCACTGGCTCTGGTACGGGCAAATCCATCACCAGAGCTTCACCAGGGCTTAACTGAACTAATGACGTCAAAGCTGAAGAGGAAGAACAAAACAAAACAAAGAAATTGTAATAAATCTGACAGACATCATTAACTCTGAAAGGTTGACCCTGAAGGTTAATAAAGGAGTGAGGAGAACTTACGTTCAATGATGAGACGCACATCACAGGCCTCTACACCATCACACACACATGTGTATAAGGCACGTTTACTGTAATCTACTGCAGGGATGGTGAGATGAAGATTTCCCTTCAGGTACTGTTCATGAGACACTTCATATCCCCTCTCTGAGCTGCACTGTGTCTGATCACACTGAGCCAGAATATGGGCTGGATCATGGAACATGGTCCATTTGACAACACCAGAACATTTGTAATTGCATGATAGTGTAGCAGACTGACGTAGTTTCACTGTTACAGAAGTGGAGGCCAGAGTTGGTGCTGAAAGAGACACAAACACCATCATCAGTCTATTCTGAGAGATTAAACTCATCATCTAACACAACAGTATGGAAAGCTCCGTCTATATTAAAGGTAGGACATAGAGTCTGATCTCACTAATGCTCTTGTAGCTGAATGATCACTAATCCACAGCTTACCAGTGGTGAATGTGAGGATGAGGAGGAACAGGACACACTGATGAATGCTGAAGGACTGCTGCATGGTGGAGGAGGAGAGACAGTGCAGAGTGATGCTGGAATGAAGGAGGAGAAACAGGATGGTTGTGAAGAAAACTGGAAGAGAGGAGCAGGATGTAAATGAACTCTGCATGAGCTTTACCACATGCACACTGCAGAGATTAATTAAACATTATAATTAACATCATGTTAATGAGTACTAGTTCACAGAATTTATTTTAATCCAATTTTCCTCCTATATTAAATATTCTCCTAAATCAGTGTGTCCCACCTGATTGACTGGATGTTCTCTGGTGTGTGGAGATGTTACTCCATGCTAATGTCCACGCTGGTCCACTCACTGACCATCTCAGTGTCCTGCAGAAATGGACTGAAGGAGAACAAGCAGGAAGCTGATGATTATTTTCATCAACATTTTCATATCTGATAATCAAACCCTAGCTGATCAAAACAGGCTGTAATCAAACACAGTCTGCTAACACAGATATCAACCCCTGACCTTTTGTACTTTATTTAAGTATTTATTGTTTATTTCAGTGTTTACAGTGGACAGTGGACAGTCCAGGTACTTCAGTAAAACCCGGAAGTCACGCGCTCATACTGTTCATATCTCAGCGCTGAACTCGTTATAAATCTATATAATTACAGCTCCTCATCCTGTTAACTTACCGTTTATATTATCATTAAGAATCTGATTTTACTAAAAGGCGTGTAGGAGTCTTCTCTAACATGTCCGACATTATTGTTCTGTTCTGTGGTTTAGTTCAGCCTCCATTTTAGACTTCATCTCCAGCTGAGATCTCCACACTCCGAGTTCACTCCACTGTATTAACACATCACACACCGCTCACTGCTTTAACACACACTCCTGTTATGGAGAAGTGGAATATCTCTAATAAACTTCACATTTATCACAGTTTATCAAAACTCCCACAACACACGCACTTAACAGGGCTTCTGATTGGCTAGGCTCCTCACAGCACTTAACAGGGCGTTCTGCGTTTTCATGTGGACAACGATAATTTTAACACGCAGGTCGTGTGAACAGAATAAAAAAAAACAAAGTTGAAAAATCTCCGTTTTTAAAATGTATGGACATAACCTAAAGTCATCACTGATCACAAACTTCCTTTACCGGAGGTTTTTTTTGTAGTAAGTAATGAAAATGCCAAACAGAAAATGTATTGGAGTAAAATTATAGAATTTGTTTAAAAAAAGTAGTGAAGTAAAAGTAAAATTTGACAGAAAAATAAACAGTACAAAACATAAAAAAGTACAAAAACTCTCAAAAAATACTTAAGTACTGTAACGAAGTAATTTTACTGTGTTACTGTACACCACTGCATATTATTCCGCTTTACTCTCGCGCTGTGTCCGACACTTTCCAGTCTAATGACGGAAATGATTTCACGTGAAGGGAATTGGTCATTATTTCCATAAAAAGCTTTAAAACCCTAAATCACATTTTGTACACATTTAGCCGATGTCTTATTATATCCCTGTATGCATTTCAGTAACATTCTCTATGTGTTTCCAGGATATTTAACAGCAAGGGAAAAGTTTAGTTGGAAGCTGCATGATGTTACTCATTTATCCAAATCAGAACATATCCCTCTGTAGAAAACCCAAGAAACTTCACTGATTCAATAAAAACCAATAGATTTTATTATATTGTTAACAAAGTGTATGATGCAATAGATATTTATAATTTACTTGTAATATTTAGTTTCTCAATTCATTTACATTTAGGCATTTAGTCTAAAATATTTAACAACACTGAAGAGAATTAGAGAGATGATTATGATCGATTAATACAACTTTATTTTTGCAGGTAACGTAATATAATGTAATATAGGTAATATACAGTATGTACAGCTAATAAATGAAGGTTTGTGTATAAAGTGTGTGTGTATAAATTCAAATTTTATTTGTCACATACACAATCATACACAGTATGATATGCAGTGAAATGCTTACACCACTATCTTGACCCTTGAAAAGGAAAAAGGAATAAGGACAGAATAAAAGAAAAGAAAAGAAACAAAATGAAACAGCCTTTATTTGTCACATATACATTACAGCACAGTGAAATTCTTTCTTCACATTTCCCATCCTTGGAGGTTGGGGTCAGAGTGCAGGGTCAGCCATGATACGGCGCCCCTGGAGCAGAGAGGGTTAAGGGCCTTGCTCAAGGGCCCAACAGTGGCAACTTGGCGGTGCTGGGGCTTGAACCCCTGATCTTCCGGTCAACGACCCAGAGCCTTAACCACTTGAGCCACCACTGCCCCCCAGAAAAGAAAAAATACAAATTTTCTTTGTAAGAAAAGAAAAAATACAAAATATAAAATATAAAAACTACAATTTTTACAGTAGGTAAAGTAAATGTAAATAAACTATAATAAAATAAGGTAAGGTATAATATGTATATAGAATATGTATATAGAATATAGAATATGTATAAAAATGTAAAATGTAAACAACTGTAATAAAAAAACAAACTGTAGTAAAGTGTGTGAAATGCACAATGTGCAGACGGGGTGGTCATGGAGTGAAATGAAATGAAGAGCAGCAGTGTTATTGTTCAAGTGCAGATGTGTGCAGTAGTCCTCTTTATGTGTAATCAGAAGCATAAATGTACAACATATATGTTTTATGTTTTGTGTACTTCAGTCCTGTAATGTGCAAATGTACGATGTGGTTGATTCCAACACGTGTGAAGGAAACAAAGCAACTCCAATCAGTTGAGTTCTATGTGGAATGCTGGTTGAGAGACCGTATAGCCTGCGGGAAGAAGCTTCTCCTCAGTCTCTTTGTGTTGGCCTTCAGGGAGCGGAAGCGCTTCCCTGACCTCAACAGAGAGAATAGTCCATTGTTGGGGTGGCTGAGGTCCTTCACAATCTTCATGGCCTTGGTCCAGCACCGCTTGTTGTAGATTGAGTGCAGGTCAGGGAGCTCGGTACGGATGATGCGCTCAGCTGATCACACCACCCTCTGAAGATATACAGTATCTCACAAAAGTGAGTACACCCCTGACATTTTTGTAAATATTTTATTATATCTTGTCATGTGACAACACTGAAGAAATGACCCTCTGCTCCAATGTAAAGTAGTGAGTGTCCAGCCTGTATAACAGTGTAAATTTACTGTCCCCTCAAAATAACTCAACACACAGACATTAATGTCTAAACCTTTTCTTCCGGTGACCTCAACCTGTTGACTTGCTCTCTCATTGGCTGGAGGTCGTAGCTACAATTGACACCACGTGATGTGGAGTCGGCCGACCGTCCCAGATATTTAACACGCCAGATATCTGGATTTTGTCTGCGAGGTGTCAGTGAGCCTCTTTGTTGCGTCGTTGAGTAGATCACACATAAAGATTGCCGAGCGCTGATCACCCGCTGATTTTCCCACGATCACTGACCGATCTGTCAGCCAGCTCGTTAATTTACAAATCGGGCTTAAAATCCTGTAGTGTGAACTAGGCTTAAGTGGAAATGTACAAATTGGGCCCAATTAGCGATTTCCCCTCCCTGGTGTCATTTGACTCGTTAGTGTTACAAGGTCTCAGGTGTGAATGGGGAGCAGGCGTGTTTCACTCTCACACAAATTTGGTGTTATCACTCTCACACTGGAAGTTCAACATGGCACCTCATGGCAAAGAACTCTCTGAGGATCTGAAAAAAAATATCTGTTGCTCTACATAATGATGGCCTAGGCTATAAGAAGATTGCCGAGACCCTGAAACTGAGCTGCAGCACGGTGGGCAAGACCATACAGCGGTTTTACAGGACAGGTTCCACTCAGAACAGGCCTCACCATGGTCCACCAAAGAAGTTGAGTGCACATGCTCAGTGTCGTATCCGGAGGTCGTCTTTGGGAAATAGACGTATGAGTGATGGCAGCATTGCTGCAGAGGTTGAAGGGGTGGGGGGTCAGCCGGTCAGAGGGGTGGGGGGTCAGCCGGTCAGAGGGGTGGGGGGTCAGCCGGTCAGTGCTCAGACCATACGCCACACGCTGCATCAAATTGGTCTGCATGGCTGTCGTCCCAGAAGGAAGCCTCTATTAAAGATGATGCACAAGAAAGCCTGCATACAGTTTGCTGAAGACAAGCAGACTAACGACATGGAATACTGGAACCATGTCCTGTGGTCCGATGAGACCAAGATAAACTTATTTGGTTCAGATGGTATCAAGCGTGTGTGGGGGCAACCAGGTGAGGAGTACAAAGACAAGTGTGTCTTGCCTACAGTCAAGCATGGTGGTGGGAGTGTCATGGTCTGGGCCTGCATGACTGCTGGCGGCACTGGGGAGCTACAGTTCATTGAGGGAACCATGAATGCTAACATGTACTGTGACATACTGAAGCAGAGCATGATCCCCTCCCTTCGGAGACTGGGCCACAGGGCAGTATTCCAACATGATAACGACCCCAGACACACCTCCAAGACCACCACTGCCTTGGTGATGGACTGGCCAAGCATGTCTCCAGACCTAAACTCTATTGAGCATCTGTGGGGCATCCTCAAACGGAAGGTGGGGGAGTGCAAGGTCTCTGACATCCACCAGCTCTGTGATGTCATCATGGAGGAGTGGAAGAGGACTCCAGTGGAAACCTGTGATGCTCTGGTGAACTCCATGCCCAAGAGGGTTAAGGCAGTGCTGGAAAATAATGGTGGCCACACAAAATATTGACACTTTGTGCCCAATTTGGACATTTCCACTTAGGGGTGTAGTCACTTTTGTTGCCAATGGTTTAGACATTAATGCCTGGGTGTTGAGTTATTTTGAGGGGACCGCTTGCCACACCCCAGGCATCCACTCACAAGTTGTTCCTTCAGACAAGTAGATGCTGAAGTAATGTGACGTAGATGCCCTTATATGGACTAATTGGCACATATTCCCTTCTTCATGTGTCCTATCCTGCAGAATGAAGCGTTCCCATAGCATCAGTCATGACGCAGTGTCTTGTTCCCTTATCAGGGAACTGGGTTACATACACCACACTATGTATTCTAATAATATTGTATGCACTCCTTAAATCTAGTTTAGTGAAAATCTTAGCTTTTCTAAGTTGCTCCAGGGCCGAGGAAACCACAGGTAATGGGTAGGGGTGTCTGACCATTATAGCATTTAGTCCATGATAATCAATACATGGTCTTAGACTTCCATAGTATTTTCCCAGAAAGAAAAATCCGGAGGCACCCATTGATGTGTTAGGGAGAAGCTGTATAGTGCAATCCCATCTGCGATGAGGAGGGAGTTGTGACACGCAGGATCGTTCCAACCAGTTTGTGCTAAAAGCGTGTGAAATTTTACAGTATACTCAGCTGCTGAGTCTGCTCCGTGGCTTAATTGAAGTAGCTGAACAGATATACCCTTACCCCCCACTGGGTATTCAAAACCATTGCAGATTTGCCCTGTGAAATGGCAGTATGAGGTGCGTACCTGTGCGGCATCATCCCAAAGAGCACCTGCCCAGTTTAAGGCTTTACCAGTGAGTAGTGTCATTAAAAACGTGCATTTGGTGTAGTCATTACGATAAGCTTCTGGCTGGCATGTAAAAAATACCTCACACTGGCATAGGAATCCTTTGCAGATGTTAGCGGAGCTGTCAAATTTATTGGTTAAGGCCATACATACCGGTTCGCTCCTGGAGGTGGATGGGTTGCCCAGTGCCTGGCACAGCTGCATGTTAGTGGCTTGGAGAGCCGCCAGTTGCACCTGGTATGCTACAAGCCCTTGTCCCTGTTGTACTATCATGGCTTGTAGTATCCTGTAAGAATGAGTGAGCAGGATCCATGTGCAATACAAACAACTTTAATAGAACAGTCAAACAAATCTAAAATGGCAGGGCAAAACATGGTCATAAAACAGACAAAGAAAGTCCGGTAACAAAGAAAGTAATCCATGAAGCAAACAATCTGAAAAGGCAAAGACGGAGCAAAATCCAGCATACAAGGCAAAGGTCAGAACACAGAGAAACAAACACTAAAATTTAACAAAGCCTCGGTAAGCAGAAAACACTGACGATACTTTGCATTGTGTTGCAGCAATGCTACTGATTATATTTCCCTAAATCTAAAAGTAGAAACCGAAAATGAAACTCCATGAACTGGAGAGTTCAGAATTCTGACAAGGGATCTCTCTGTCAGTTTGGAGCTTGGGCTATTGTAACACCAGCAGAATGTCCATTAAAAGTATCTGCAATAATGATTACTCTGTGATTCACCTTTATAAGATCAGGGTGACTGGGAGACATGATGAACTAGAAAAGGATCTAACTAACTTCCACTTTCACTTACCACAGAAAGATCTTTTTTTTATTACTTTTTGAATTTATTTGTTATTATTACATATAGAAATCTTCTAGTGTTTATGACTGTTACATGATGTTTATTTTGAAAGTTGAAATATCTACAGCAGGTCCTTCGGTTTACGACGTCCTCGACCTACAGCGGTTCGTGGTTACATCGCCAGCTCCCATAAATTTCTAAGAAAGTCTTGTACCATCATTCCGACGTACGACGATTGCGACGTTAAAACAGATTTCGCGCGGGAACTAGTCGGCGAGCGGAGTGGACGAATACGTCGTCACGTGGCGCTATATGAGGAAGATGGCTTTGTTTACATTCGCCGGTACATAGGTACTTATGTACAGTATGTGAGTTCCGACTTACGGTGAAAATTGCGTTACATCGCGCTGTAGGAACGGAATTCCAACGTAGTTCAACCAATGGCACGTGGAGTTTAATTACTGCAAAATAAATATAGAGTATGATTTTAGTGATTCTGTGAATACTTCAATCACTTCAACATGATTTCCTCATGAACTCTGCAAGAGCTTCAGCTGATCTCCCTGCAATTTAAACACTGGATGAGTCAGAAACCAAACACACACACACACACACTCACTGAAATATCTGGTTATCAAAAGCCAAAGATACAGAAAATAGAGAAATTTTTATTTTTAAAAGCAATCCATCATAAATAAAACACAATCAAATGATATTAACATTTACACATATTTACACAAGTTGTACAGCATGGGTGGTAGGGTTCTTGCCTACCATGTGGAAGGCCCGGGTTCAATTCCCAGCCAGTGCCCACACCCCAGCCACTGGATGCAGTGCCGGTCCCAAGCCCGGATAAAATGGGAGGGTTGCGTCAGGAAGGGCATCTGGTGTGAAACCTGCACCAAATTGTTGTGCAGACCAGTTGGTCTGCTGTGGCGACCCCTCACATGTAGGGAGCAGCCGAAAGAACAACAACACAAGTTGTACAGCAACCCAGGCCAAGTCACTGACATGTAAAAAAAAAAAATCGCTTCATGCTTGGACACATGGTTTTAAGGTATTTGTGCTGATCATGTTAGAGAATTTAACTGGATATAAAACTGCATGTTAATTAAAGTAAATCAAACTGTGCAGGTCTAAGGCTGATTAACTGCATAAGGTAATGAATATATGTAGTAAATGAGCAAATGAGTGTAGTAAAATATAAAGGAACTTGAGCATGTTGTTTTTTGCATTCACAGCATGCATTTAATCATCTGACTTCTCACAATTAATACTGAGACGTGATAGAAGTGTTTACAACAGACAAATACAGCTCACAGCGAGAATGATCAAAAACTATACCAGTGCATGTAGAACACTGTGTTTTCTGGAAAGTGCAGCCCGTGGCCATTGTGTGCTGTGGTACTCGCTGTGGTGCTCACTGGGAAACAGATTTCAGGTGATTGTTTTAGTGTGACTCTCTAGAACTTTGTTCCATCTGTTTGAGCTGGTCCAGTTCTGTGTCATTATTTCTCCAGTGCTCAATGATGGTGTCCAGTTCTGGTCTTCTCAATCTCCACCACTTGCTGATTGTGTCCTGCTCTGATTTCTGCATGCGCTGTACATCTGCCTCCATTTCTGACTTCTTGCTCATCAGTATTTCCACCACTTGTGTGTTGTTCAGGTTCGGCAAGCTCTGAGATTTTCTCACTGATTCAGTTTTGTAGCGCTGTATGAGCTTCTCTATCTCTAACATCTGCCTCACCAATGGTCCTACATCGCTGTTGGATCTCCGTCGGCTCTGATTAAACTGAGTCACCTGAGTCCCAGAATCATTTAGTTTAATCTGTAAAAGACAAACTCCTGTTCAGTGTGTGTACAGACATGCTCTGACAGTGGCAGCTGATTTTACTAAACATTTTTAAATCCACATAATAAAACCATATGATTTATTTCCTGTATCATTGCATAGGATAACATGGTAACATGGATAGAAATGACATGATTCCCAGGTTTCATATCAGGTTTGTTAGCAGATTAGCAGCATGAGCTAACTGCACTAGCTGCATACACCACAACCAGAGGCTCCTATACAATGGAACCTACATTTTTGAATATTTAATATTTTTATACTCAACACACACACACAAACACACAAAACCCTATGGTGTCACACATCTTCATTACTCACAATTTCCTCCAGCTCTGCGTTTTCCTGCTTAAGACGATTTATACGCTGATTCTTCACCACACACACTACAATGACTAGGATCAGTAACAGTAAGGTCCCCACCAGCACGCCAATCAACCAGGGACTCTCCGGCTTCTTCACTGTTTCTGGCTGGACCACTATAACACACACACACACACACACACACACAAGAGGTGTGACTTTAAAGGTACATTAGGTATTGTTTGTATTATTTGTCAAACCTGATCAATATTAGGCCTCTAGTGGTTTTACAGGTGAAGCTCAAAGCGATTTTAAATCTTTTTACTCTTAGATCCCACCCTAATCCCGCCCTAATCTTTGGATTTCACATATAACTCCGCCCCAAGAGCGTACAACAAACACTGTCACAGCATCACTTTTAAGTGAGTTGGACATTCAGCTGTTAGAAAGTGAAGTTAAAACACTATAAACACACACCAGTTCTGTCACATCCTCTTTTACTTCATCCTGCACTTATTAGGTTTCTTGTCTTTAGGCATTTTAAAGCACTGAATGATTTTTTTTGCTCCTGGTTATATCTGTGTTATGTCCATGTTCCATAGTATCCAAGTAAAGTAAAGTAAAAATCTAACAGTGAAATGTCTGTGAGGTTCATTTAGACAGTTTGGTCAGCAGCCTATAGATGATCTATTAATGTTCTACAGGAGATGTTCCACTACTAACTGCAGTATTAAATCAGAGTTAATTCACACTAACACTCAGTATGTGACGCTGTTTCACAGAATTCAGTTTAGTGTGGAAGCTGGTAGACGTACCGTTCACAATGAGTGTGTATATGTGGATGACTTCCTCGTTCTTCCTGTCCCGGATGGAGTAGGTTCCACTATCAGACACGTTCACGTCTCTCAGTGTAATGTTGGGGTAACTGAGTGATGCTCTGGGTGTGTATTCAGGGTTACAGTGTAGTGACCGTTGAGTCACTGTACAGATCTGTGCACCGTATAAATCAGCTGAACCTCTGGCCTTATACCTCACCTCCACTGGCTCTGGTACGGGCAAATCCATCACCAGAGCTTCACCAGGGCTTAACTGAACAGATAAAGCCAGGGCTGAAGAGGAAGAACAAAACAAAACAAAGAAATTGTAATAAATCTGGCAGAAATCATTCAATTCAAGGTTAATAAAGGAGTGAGGAGAACTTACGTTCAATGATGAGACGCACATCACAGGCCTCTACACCATCACACACACATGTGTATAAGGCACGTTTACTGTAATCTACTGCAGGGATGGTGAGATGAAGATTTCCCTTCAGGTACTGTTCATGAGACACTTCATATCCCCTCTCTGAGCTGCACTGTGTCTGATCACACTGAGCCAGAATATGGGCTGGATCATGGAACATGGTCCATTTGACAACACCAGAACATTTGTAATTGCATGATAGTGTAGCAGACTGACGTAGTTTCACTGTTACAGAAGTGGAGGCCAGAGTTGGTGCTGAAAGAGACACAAACACCATCATCAGTCTATTCTGAGAGATTAAACTCATCATCTAACACAACAGTATGGAAAGCTCCGTCTATATTAAAGGTAGGACATAGAGTCTGATCTCACTAATGCTCTTGTAGCTGAATGATCACTAATCCACAGCTTACCAGTGGTGAATGTGAGGATGAGGAGGAACAGGACACACTGATGAATGCTGAAGGACTGCTGCATGGTGGAGGAGGAGAGACAGTGCAGAGTGATGCTGGAATGAAGGAGGAGAAACAGGATGGTTGTGAAGAAAACTGGAAGAGAGGAGCAGGATGTAAATGAACTCTGCATGAGCTTTACCACATGCACACTGCAGAGATTAATTAAACATTATAATTAACATCATGTTAATGAGTACTAGTTCACAGAATTTATTTTAATCCAATTTTCCTCCTATATTAAATATTCTCCTAAATCAGTGTGTCCCACCTGATTGACTGGATGTTCTCTGGTGTGTGGAGATGTTACTCCATGCTAATGTCCACGCTGGTCCACTCACTGACCATCTCAGTGTCCTGCAGAAATGGACTGAAGGAGAACAAGCAGGAAGCTGATGATTATTTTCATCAACATTTTCATATCTGATAATCAAACCCTAGCTGATCAAAACAGGCTGTAATCAAACACAGTCTGCTAACACAGATATCAACCCCTGACCTTTTGTACTTTATTTAAGTATTTATTGTTTATTTCAGTGTTTACAGTGGACAGTGGACAGTCCAGGTACTTCAGTAAAACCCGGAAGTCACGCGCTCATACTGTTCATATCTCAGCGCTGAACTCGTTATAAATCTATATAATTACAGCTCCTCATCCTGTTAACTTACCGTTTATATTATCATTAAGAATCTGATTTTACTAAAAGGCGTGTAGGAGTCTTCTCTAACATGTCCGACATTATTGTTCTGTTCTGTGGTTTAGTTCAGCCTCCATTTTAGACTTCATCTCCAGCTGAGATCTCCACACTCCGAGTTCACTCCACTGTATTAACACATCACACACCGCTCACTGCTTTAACACACACTCCTGTTATGGAGAAGTGGAATATCTCTAATAAACTCACCGTGGAAACTTCACATTCATCTCACTTTATTCCGCTTTGCTCTCGCGCTGTGTCCCGGCGGACACTTTCGCTTTCCTTTCCAGGCTGATGACGTCATCGCCACCCAGCACGCGCTACTTTTAAATCCCAGTCCTCGAGACTGAGTTTCCTCTTCGTGATTTTATTTCATTATTAAGTGTATGGTGCAATATATACTCATAATTAACTGGTAATGTTTAGTTCCTCAGTTCATTTACTTTTAAGCATTTAGTCTAAAATATTTACTGAAAGCCTTCAGAGGGACAGAGAAGGAGAGAGAGAGAGATTTGTACAGGTAATGTTATAAATTATAATGTCATAAAGGGGATATAAAGTATGTACAACAAATAAATGAAGACGTTTTGGCAGAGAGACTGTCAGTAAATGATATGTGTGTGTGTGTGTGTGTGTGTGTGTTAAAGAAGAGAAGAATATATAAGAGCAGATTTAGAGGATGAGGGAGAACATGACTGGTTAATCGACTGCTGTAAGGGTCCGAGTCGTTTCCTGTTTTAATTTCTCAAACTGAGGAGTCTACCATTTCTGAACACTCGTACCCTCAGGTAAAGGACGTTTTTCCTTTTTTTTAAATAAAAAATAATTTCATTAAAATATTTAGCATCATCACAGTCCTTGTGTTAATTAGTGACACTAGAAGTAAAATGGATAATACTGATCTCAGTGAAGAATACTGCTGTGGAGCGCTGACAGACTTCATCAGCCGTCGGTTCAGAAAGCTCTGATAAATAGATTTTTAAATAGACGTTCCAGTCTCACTTTATTTCCTTGTTAATGTTAATTAAATTGTCAATAACAATGCTTCAAGAGACGTACCTGCAAAGCTACAGTGCTGTTAAAAGGTTCAGGCACTTGTGTTAAAATGCTGTAAAATTTATCAATTAACTTTTATTAACTAAATTAAACCAACATTAGGTGTGACCATCCTTTGCGTTTAAAGCAGCTTTTGCCCTCGGTGCACTTGTGCATAGTTTTTCAGGTAGCTTTCAGGTAGGTTTCTTAAATCATCTTGGAGACGTTTCCACACCTCATTAGTGAGAGAAAGAGATTAATATTTACCAAGATAGGTTGCTGTAATTAGACTATGTATAAGAGAATAACATCCAATGGGGCGGCACATCAGCTCCACATCAATAATACTGAGTCTGGTTGGTTCTTGCGTGTCACATGCCTAGTTTTCATATCTGTGTTGTGTCACGATTCAGTCACAAGAACGAAAGAACCAGTGAGAATCAAAGTAATCCAAGTGGAGCTGATGTGGGAGCATTCTAAATGTTCTTCAGTCATCAGTAATGTTGACGTTCGAACACATTACAACGCTTGGAGGATCCAGGATATTATTAAATATAACTCAGATTGTGTTCAACTGAAGAAAGGAAGTCATTCACATATAGCTTGGCTTATTGGAGAGTAAATTATGGAGTAATTTTAAGTCTGTTTGATGACTTCTGTTAATTGGTGTAAAGCACTGAAAAGGTGAAATGTTTATTTTACAGGAACCCAAAGGTCCTACACCAACCATAGTGTTCAACGTCTCTCCTGATCCCCTCCAGGCTGAAAGTGTCAGCATTATAATGGACAACATTATACAAGAGGCAGACATTGACATGACACAGGCTGTGGAATGACTGTTTGCAGTCTACTGTCTCTTCAGTGAGCAAAACCCACACACAGTGACTGTTATTCACAAATATATCCTTAAACTTAGACATCGTAATGACGCTAAAACACCTGAAGTAAAAATGTCCAGTCGACTTGTGTACAGTTTTTCCTCATTTCAGAGACACATGTACAAAAGTACTGTGTCTGTACAAACATTATATAAAGAAGCTTATGTACGTTTATTAAAAAGTGAAAATGCTTAAGTGAAATAATTAAAACTGAATGGTTGAATGTAATTAAACATAATATAAAGTTTTGCTGTCTAATACAGAGTATACAGAGGTGTAATATGACACTAATATTTTTGTATAAAGAACAAATGTAAACTTTTTGAGTTTTCTGGATTGGTTATATTTTCTTATTCAATAATAAATTACTCTTTTAATAATAAAGAACCCTTAAATGGTTCTAAACAGAAACATCTAACTTAGATTTAAAGAACCTTTTAGGGTTCTTTTTAATCAACCCATTAAAATGGCTCTATATAGAACCATTCTGGGGTTCCATATATGAAGCGGGTGATCCATTTCTGGTTCTAAATAGAACCATTTGTATTTTTATCGTAGTTAGAGTTGTGTTAGAAGAAATTCACCAGTACTCTGTATTTCTCTCCCATGCGGTTTTACAAAAGCCTTGAATTTATGCAGAACTACAATGTCCATTAAAAGTATCTGCAATATTGATTACTCTCTGATTCACCTTTAAAAGATCAGGGAGACTGGGAGACATGGTGAAGAAGAGGAAGAGGATCTGACTAACTTCCAGTTTCACTTACCACAGAAAGATCTTTTTTATTACTTTTATACATTTCTCTCTTAATATTCTGTACAGAAAACATCTAGTGTTTATGACTGCTGAATGATGTGGTTTATTTTGAAGGTAAAAGCTAAAGCATGCATTAATCTGTTATTTTAGTTCACATACACTACATAATGCAGTTGTTAACTACAATTTATTCCAATGATCTAATTCATACCAATTAAAGTGTAACCCCTTTTTGACACAGTGGGTCAGTTGTAATGTAACCAGAGCCTGGGTTCCCAGCAGAAGAATGGTGAATTGACCAGAGGGTTTTTTTTTCCCCTCTTTTACAATTTACTGTAAAAAATGCACAGTGCCTCCACCAGGGAATAGTTTAGTAAGCAATTTACCTTTTATTTACTCTTCCACAAATAATAGATACCACTTGAGAAAAAAAAGAATATCATGCAGACCTGTCACAAGAAAAAAAATAATTGAGCAAAGACTAACAAAACACATCAACAACAACAGCAGCATTTGCAACAAGGTAAGAAAAGGAAAAAAAATGTTTTACTAGGTTCTATACAAAAAACACTTTCAGTACAACAAAGAGTACACTACTGTCTCAGAACTGTTCTCTCAGATATTAAACCTTTAACTCCTCCTTAGTTTCATGGAGATAAACTATAAACCTGCAGTGGAGCAGAACATGAGTTCAATCACAGTCCACTATTTACTGTCCCACCCTCGCTTGGCTAGACATTGGGGGCTGAACGTTGTTGAAAATTCTAACAAACCAAACAAAATCCAGCAGAATCCTTCTCCTTCATAGTCCTTCTTTTTTCATCATGTGTGCTCGTAGACTAGAAGAAAACTAAAGGCTGATTGGTCAGCATAATTACACTTCAGTTAAACAGAAAATGCTGGTGAATTTTTTTAATTTAAAAATTTACTTCTTCTTCTTCTTCTTCTTGGTCTTTTCCCTTCAGTGGTCTCCACAGTGAATCATCTCTCTCCACCTATCCCTATCTTCTGCACCATCAACACTTACACCCACTAGCTTCATATCCTCATTTATTACATCCATATACCTCCTCTTTGGCCTTCCTCTTTTCCTCCTGCCTGGCAGCTCCATGTCCAACATTCTCCTACCAATATACTCACTGTCCCTCCTCTGGACATGTCCAAACCATCTTAATCTGTCCTCCCTAACTTTGTCCCCCAAACGTCCAACATGAGTTGTCCCTCTGATGTACTCGTTCCTAATCCTGTCCAACCGTCTCACTCCCAAAGAGAACCTCAACATCTTCAGCTCTGCTACCTCCAGCTCTGACTCCTGTCTCTGTCTCAGTGACACTGTCTCTAAACCATACAGCATGGCCGGTCTCACCACTGTCCTGTATCACCTTCCCCTTGATTCTCTCTGATATTTTTCTATCACACAGAACTCCCGACACCTTTCTCCACCCATTCCAACCTGCCTGCACTCGCTTCTTTACCTCTTTCCCACACTCTCCATTACTCTGGACTGTTGACCCCAAGTACTTAAACTCCTGTCCCTTCTTCACCTCTTCACCCTGTAATCTTACTGTTCCACTTCCCTCCCTGTCATTCACACACATGTACTCAGTCTTACTACCACTGACTTTCATTCCTCTTCTCTCCAGCACAAACCTCCACCTCTCCAGGTTTTCCTCCACCTGCTCCCTGCTCTCACTACAGATCACAATGTCATCTGCAAACATCATTGTCCAAAGAGACTCCTGTCTGACCTCCTCTGACAACTGTCCATCACCATAGCAAACAGGAAGGGGCTCAGAGCCGATCCCTGATGCAGTCCCACCTCCACTCTGAACTCCTCTGTCTGCCCTACAGCACACCTCACCACTGTCCTGCTCCTCTCATACATGTCCTGCACCACTCTGACATACTTCTCTGCTACTCCTGACTTCCTCATACAGTACCACAGCTCTTCTCTTGGCACCCTGTCATACGCTTTCTCCAAGTCTACAAACACACAGTGCAGCTCTCTCTGACCATCCCTATACTTCTCCATCAACATTCTCAGAGCAAAAATTGCATCTGTTGTGCTCTTTCTGGGCATGAAGCCATACTGCTGCTCACAAATTTCCACTACCTTCCTTAACCTAGCTTCCACTACTCTCTCCCAGAGCTTCATTGTATAGATTAAAAAATGAACAATAAATCATAAAAACATACTTGCAATTATAAGAATTTTAAGTATAGTTTTTGGAGTCCCTAAAAAAGAATTAATTAAAAGGAATCATTCACTTTTAAACATTTAACAATACTGAAAGCCTTAAGAGGGACCGAGAAGGAGAGAGAAATAACATCTATCTAATTAAACACATCACAATTCCTACACTTTCTTAATCAAACACATGACTGCTGGTTCAAGAGTCCGAGTCGTTTCGAGAGAACCTTCCTGAACAGCATAATGAACTCTGCATGTTTTCATTCCTTCTGCACTTCAGGTAAGTGCACACAGCTACAGCAGCTACTATGACAATGACAGCTGGAAGTCCCAGCCCAAGTGTCAAATATGAAATACAGATCTTCTCATCTGGTCTTGGCCGGTCTTCTACAAAACACACAAAACTGCATATAGAAACAAAGACTTTATGAATGTTGTGTGTCAGGACATGACAGAATGATTCTTACATTTAGAACACACACACACACACACACACACACAGCAGATGTTACCTTTCACAGATACGTTGTAGATAAGAAAGACTTCGTGATTTGTCTTGCTCTGGATGGTGTAAACTCCACAGTGCGTCAGGTCCACATGTTCCAGTTTGAGAACAGAGGACATCCTGTGTGTGTACACATCAACACACTCTAGAGAACTGTCTACCAGTGTACAGATGTTTTTACTGACTGCATCATCAGCAAAACTCCTGGAGGATTCATAAATCACCTCCACTGGCTCTGTTCTGGGCAAATCCATCAGCAGATCTTCACCAGGCTTTAGCTGAACTGATGAGTTCTCAACTTAAGAAAAAAACAACACATATTGTATAAAATTCTATTACAAATCAAACCTAAATTACATTAAAGCTCTTTATAATCCAAAACTGCTTGATAGAACAGATGATGAGCCTTACTCTCAACAGAAACATGAAATTCACTGATGCACTTGTCTTTACACATGCAGCAGTATGAACCCCTCATACTGTAATAAGCCTCAGTGATGGTGAGGGAGAGATCTCCCTTCAGGTACTGGTCAAGAGAGATATTATATCCCTTCTTTGACCAGCATGATGTCTGATTACACCAAGCCACAACATGTTTTTCATGATTAATGATCCATTCCACCAAGCCAGTATAATTCCACCTTCACCTTTACTTGGGGAGCCAAAGGATCTGAAAAAAAGTGTAAAGCCTTTACATCAGGTCACAAAGATGTATAAATGACCTCTATTTTTATTCTGATGTGATTTTTAAACATACACTAACAACTAAGATCATTAACAACCCATAATGCATCTGAACTCAGAGTGAAATTAATGTGAATTAAACTGTGAGATAATTAACTTACTAAACGTTCCAGCTCTCTAACACTGACCTGTACTGACTGTAATAGGAACAGATATGAAATATTTCCACACTGAGTTGTACCTTTCACAGAGAGAGTGTAAATAAGAATGATGTCTTTATACACCTCGTCCCGGACTGTGTAAACTCCACTATCAGATGGTTTTATATTCTTCAGTAATAGATCTGAGCCTCTCAGTGACGCTCTCTGTTTATATTCATCTTTACACTGAAGTGAGTCTTTAGTCTTGTTCTTGGTCAGCGTAACATTGCAGATCAGTTCACCGTATGGATCAGTTGAGTTTTTGCTTTTATAAGTCAGCTCCATGTGGTGAGATATGTGCAAATGTAGGATCAAATCTTCACCAGAATTCAGCTTAGATAATATCATCAAAGCTGAGGAGAAGAAAATGAGAAACTCATCAGTTCCAAATCTGACACATGATTAAAACTTTCACACCTAAATCAGTAAAGAATAAACAGATCCACTTACTCTCAATGCTGAGCTGTACAGTATTGATGTCTTCACCATCACACTGACACGTGTACAAACCCCTGTTACTGTAATCAGCTGCAGTGATGGTGAGAGAGAGATCTCCCTTCAGGTACTGATCATGAGAGATATTAAACCCCTTCTCTGACCAGCATGATGTCCGATTACACTGAGCCATAATAAGACCTGGTTTATCAATCACGGTCCATCTGAGTGAATCAGAGCAGTTCTGTTCACAGGGAAGAACAGCGGACTGATTCAGCTTCACCATTACAGAAGTGTAAGCCTGAGTAGGAGCTGAAAAAGGAATTAAAAATGAATGTTCGGACAAAATGTTTGAAGGCCTTTTACCTTTTACATCTGAATTTACATCTGAATGAAACATTATATTATTATTATTATTATTATTATTATTATTATTATTATTATTATTATTATTATTATTATTATATTAAACAGTATATTCTGTATCTTTTTTCATTTGTTTATCACTTTATGGGTGTAGTATCCAGGGTGGATGGGGGGAGAGAACTCCATAATAAAAGACTTCAAATTTATTTTCCACCGTTTACAGCAGAAAACAGCCTTATGTTTAGAGTGTGTAGTGTGAGTGTAGTGTGAGTGTGTAGTGTGAGTGTGTAGTGTGAGTGTGTAGTGTGAGTGTGTAGTGTGAGTGTAGTGTGAGTGTAGTGTGAGTGTAGTGTGAGTGTGTAGTGTGAGTGTGTAGTGTGAGTGTGTAGTGTGAGTGTAGTGTGAGTGTAGTGTGAGTGTGTAGTGTGAGTGTAGTGTGAGTGTGTAGTGTGAGTGTAGTGTGAGTGTGTAGTGTGAGTGTAGTGTGAGTGTGTAGTGTGAGTGTGTAGTGTGAGTGTAGTGTGAGTGTGTAGTGAGAGTGTGTAGTGTGAGTGTGTAGTGTGAGTGTGTAGTGTAGTGTGAGTGTGTAGTGTGAGTGTGTAGTGTGAGTGTGTAGTGAGAGTGTGTAGTGTGAGTGTGTAGTGTGAGTGTAGTGTGAGTGTGTAGTGTGAGTGTGTAGTGTAGTGTGAGTGTGTAGTGTGAGTGTGTAGTGAGAGTGTGTAGTGTGAGTGTGTAGTGTAGTGTGAGTGTGTAGTGTGAGTGTGTAGTGAGAGTGTGTAGTGTGAGTGTGTAGTGAGAGTGTGTAGTGTGAGTGTGTAGTGTGAGTGTGTAGTGTGAGTGTGTGGTGAGTGTGTGTAGTGTGAGTGTGTGGTGTGAGTGTGTAGTGTGAGTGTGTAGTGTAGTGTGAGTGTGTAGTGTAGTGTGAGTGTGTAGTGTGAGTGTGTAGTGTGAGTGTGTAGTGAGAGTGTGTAGTGTGAGTGTGTGGTGTGAGTGTGTAGTGTAGTGTGAGTGTGTAGTGTGAGTGTGTAGTGTGAGTGTGTAGTGTGAGTGTGTAGTGTAGTGTGAGTGTGTAGTGTAGTGTGAGTGTGTAGTGTGAGTGTGTAGTGAGAGTGTGTAGTGTGAGTGTGTGGTGAGTGTGTGTAGTGTGAGTGTGTAGTGTGAGTGTGTAGTGTGAGTGTGTAGTGTAGTGAGAGTGTGTAGTGTGAGTGTGTAGTGAGAGTGTGTAGTGTGAGTGTGTGGTGTGAGTGTGTAGTGTAGTGTGAGTGTGTAGTGTGAGTGTGTGGTGTGAGTGTGTAGTGAGAGTGTGTAGTGTGAGAGTGTGGTGAGTGTGTGTAGTGTGAGTGTGTAGTGTGAGTGTGTAGTGTAGTGAGAGTGTGTAGTGAGAGTGTGTAGTGTGAGTGTGTAGTGTGAGTGTGTAGTGAGAGTGTGTAGTGTGAGTGTGTGGTGAGTGTGTGTAGTGTGAGTGTGTAGTGTGAGTGTGTAGTGTGAGTGTGTAGTGAGAGTGTGTAGTGTGAGTGTGTGGTGAGTGTGTGTAGTGTGAGTGTGTAGTGTGAGTGTGTAGTGTGAGTGTGTAGTGTAGTGTGAGTGTGTAGTGTGAGTGTGTAGTGTGAGTGTGTAGTGTGAGTGTGTAGTGTAGTGTGAGTGTGTAGTGTGAGTGTGTAGTGTGAGTGTGTAGTGTGAGTGTGTGGTGTGAGTGTGTAGTGTGAGTGTGTAGTGTAGTGTGAGTGTGTAGTGAGAGTGTGTAGTGTGAGTGTGTGGTGAGTGTGTGTAGTGTGAGTGTGTGGTGTGAGTGTGTGGTGTGAGTGTGTAGTGTGAGTGTGTAGTGTGAGTGTGTAGTGTGAGTGTGTAGTGTGAGTGTGAGTGTGTGGTGTGAGTGTGTAGTGTGAGTGTGTAGTGTGAGTGTGTAGTGTGAGTGTGTAGTGTGAGTGTGTAGTGAGTGTGTGTAGTGTGAGTGTGTAGTGAGAGTGTGTAGTGAGAGTGTGTAGTGTGAGTGTGTAGTGAGAGTGTGTAGTGTGAGTGTGTAGTGTGAGTGTGTAGTGAGAGTGTGTAGTGTGAGTGTGTAGTGAGAGTGTGTAGTGTGAGTGTGTAGTGAGAGTGTAGTGAGTAGTGAGAGTGTGTAGTGTGAGTGTGTGGTGAGTGTGTGTAGTGTGAGTGTGAGTGTGTAGTGTGAGTGTGTAGTGAGAGTGTAGTGAGTAGTGAGAGTGTGTAGTGTGAGTGTGTAGTGAGTGTGTAGTGTGAGTGTGTAGTGAGAGTGTAGTGTGTAGTGAGAGTGTGTAGTGTGAGTGTGTAGTGTGAGTGTGTAGTGAGAGTGTGTACTGTGAGTGTGTGTAGTGTGTGTGTAGTGTGAGTGTGTAGTGTGAGTGTGTAGTGTGAGTGTGTAGTGTGAGTGTGTAGTGAGAGTGTAGTGAGAGTGTGTACTGTGAGTGTGTGTAGTGTGTGTGTAGTGTGAGTGTGTAGTGAGAGTGTGTAGTGAGAGTGTGTAGTGTGAGAGTGTGGTGAGTGTGTGTAGTGTGAGTGTGTAGTGTGAGAGTGTGGTGAGTGTGTGTAGTGTGAGTGTGTAGTGTGAGTGTGTAGTGTGAGTGTGTGGTGTGAGTGTGTAGTGTAGTGTGAGTGTGTAGTGTGAGTGTGTAGTGTGAGTGTGTAGTGTGAGTGTGTAGTGTGAGTGTGTAGTGTGAGTGTGTAGTGTGAGTGTGTGGTGTGAGTGTGTAGTGTGAGTGTGTAGTGTGAGTGTGTGGTGTGAGTGTGTAGTGTGAGTGTGTAGTGTGAGTGTGTAGTGTGAGTGTAGTGTGAGTGTGTAGTGTGAGTGTGTAGTGTGAGTGTAGTGTGAGTGTGTAGTGTGAGTGTGTAGTGTGAGTGTGTAGTGTGAGTGTGTAGTGTGAGTGTGTAGTGTAGTATGAGTGTGTAGTGTGAGTGTGTAGTGTGAGTGTAGTGTGAGTGTAGTGTGAGTGTGTAGTGTGAGTGTGTAGTGTGAGTGTGTAGTGTGAGTGTGTAGTGTGAGTGTAGTGTGAGTGTGTAGTGTGAGTGTAGTGTGAGTGTGTAGTGTGAGTGTGTAGTGTGAGTGTAGTGTGAGTGTGTAGTGTGAGTGTGTAGTGTGAGTGTAGTGTGAGTGTGTAGTGTGAGTGTAGTGTGAGTGTGTAGTGTGAGTGTGTAGTGTGAGTGTGTAGTGAGAGTGTGTAGTGTGAGTGTGTGGTGTGAGTGTAGTGTGAGTGTGTAGTGTGAGTGTGTAGTGTGAGTGTAGTGTGAGTGTGTAGTGTGAGTGTAGTGTGAGTGTGTAGTGTGAGTGTGTGTGAGTGAGTGTGAGTGTGAGTGAGTGTGAGTGTGAGTGAGTGTGAGTGAGTGTGAGTGTGAGTGTAGTGTAGTGAGAGTGTGTAGTGAGTGTGTGTGTAGTGTGAGTGTGTAGTGAGAGAGTGTAGTGTGAGTGTGTAGTGTGAGTGTGTAGTGAGAGTGTGTAGTGAGAGTGTGTGTAGTGTGAGTGTGTAGTGAGAGAGTGTAGTGAGAGTGTGTAGTGTGAGTGTGTAGTGAGAGTGTGTAGTGTGAGTGTGTAGTGTGAGTGTGTGTAGTGTGAGTGTGTAGTGTGAGTGTGTAGTGTGAGTGTGTAGTGTGAGTGTGTAGTGTAGTGTGAGTGTGTAGTGTGAGTGTGTAGTGTAGTGTGAGTGTGTAGTGTGAGTGTGTAGTGTGAGTGTGTAGTGTGAGTGTGTAGTGTGAGTGTGTAGTGTGAGTGTGTAGTGTAGTGTGAGTGTGTAGTGTGAGTGTGTAGTGTAGTGTGAGTGTGTAGTGTGAGTGTGTAGTGTGAGTGTGTAGTGTGAGTGTGTAGTGTGAGTGTGTAGTGAGAGTGTGTAGTGTGAGTGTGTAGTGTGAGTGTGTGGTGTGAGTGTGTAGTGTAGTGTGAGTGTGTAGTGTGAGTGTGTAGTGTGAGTGTGTAGTGTAGTGTGAGTGTGTAGTGTGAGTGTGTAGTGTGAGTGTGTAGTGAGAGAGTGTGTAGTGAGAGTGTGTAGTGTGAGTGTGTAGTGAGAGTGTGTAGTGTGAGTGTGTAGTGAGAGTGTGTAGTGTGAGTGTGTAGTGTGAGTATGTAGTGTGAGTGTGTAGTGTGAGTATGTAGTGTGAGTGTGTAGTGTGAGTGTGTAGTGAGAGTGTGTAGTGTGAGTGTGCAGTTGGTTGTTCTGTAATGTAGTGTTTATTGTGTAGTTGTTGTGTAATGTAGTGTTTATTGTATAGTTGTTGTGTAATGTAGTGTTTATTGTATAGTTGTTGTGTAATGTAGTGTTTATTGTGTAGTTGTTGTGTAATGTAGTGTTTATTGTGTAGTTGTGTAATGTAGTGTTTATTGTATAGTTGTTGTGTAATGTAGTGTTTATTGTATAGTTGTTGTGTAATGTAGTGTTTATTGTATAGTTGTTGTGTAATGTAGTGTTTGTATAGTTGTGGTGTAATGTAGTGTTTATTGTATAGTTGTTCTGTAATGTAGTGTTTATTGTGTAGTTGTTGTGTAATGTAGTGTTTATTGTATAGTTTCTGTGCAATGTACTGTTTATTGTGTAGTTGTTGTGTAATGTAGTGTTTATTGTGTAGTTGTTGTGTAATGTAGTGTTTATTGTG
>NC_080731.1:22041365-22048865 GCF_019097595.1 Hemibagrus wyckioides
ACACACACAGACACACACACACAGACACACACACACACACAGACACACACACACAGACACACACACAGACACACACACACACAGACACACACACACACACAGACACACACACACACAGACACACACACACACACACAGACACACACACACACACAGACACACACACACAGACACAGACACACAGACACACACACACACACAGACACAGACACACACACACACAGACACACACACACACAGACACACAGACACACACACAGACACACACACACACACAGACACACACACACAGACACACACAGACACACACACACAGACACACACACACACAGACACACACACACAGACACACACACACAGACACACACACACACAGACACACACAGACACACACACAGACACACACACACACAGACACACACACACACAGACACACACACACACACACACAGACACACACACACACAGACACAGACACACACAGACACACACACACACACAGACACACACACACAGACACACACACACAGACACAGACACACACACACAGACACACACACACAGACACACACACACACACAGACACAGACACACACACAGACACACACACACAGACACACACACACAGACACACACACACAGACACAGACACACACACAGACACAGACACACACACAGACACACACACACAGACACACACACACACACACAGACACAGACACACACACAGACACAGACACACACACAGACACACACACACACACACAGACACAGACACACACACAGACACACACACACACAGACACACACAGACACAGACACACAGACTCTAGTGCTGCTTTGTAAATTTCTAACCAACAGGAACGTGAATTTCAGGAAATATGACACTCTAAAAGCCTTTACTGTGCTTAAACAACCCCAAATCCAAAACGTGTGTAGTAAACGTGTCCAGCAAGGTCACTCTGTGGTCAACCATGAAATGCGAGCATCAGTACATCACAGCACCTCCTACAATATCTTTTCCGTTGGGCTCCACAAGGTATTCAACACCACTGTGCCCAAGCAAGAAGCTGCTCATACTCTGTTTGAGATGACCTAGGGCAATTGCTCAAGCAACAATTTTGTGGTCGATTTTCACACAGCAGCTGTCGACAGCTTCTGGAACGCTACTGTCCGTTATGATGCCTACTACCATGAGCTGATTACTCTGACCACCAGAATTGACCGTTGTATATGAAAGCGTTGAGAGGATGCCTAGATGCACCTGGCCTTCCAGCATCCAGCACGCTGCACACCAATCTCCACCGCTATCACCACGTTCTAGCCTTGGTGCCTCCATCTCCCACCTAGCTGATGACACCCACCTCTCTATGAGAAAGAGGGTCACCAGGCAAATGGACTCTGCCTTTACTGTGGGGAAGTGAGACACATCAACCTATCCTGCCCAGCAAAAGAAAGGGTGTGTTGTTGAAACAGGAGTCACCCAAACTACCGTTGAAGGTGTTAGTGTCTGTGGATAGAACTATGACTTGGCAGTCTTTTTGGACTCTGAGACGAATACCGAATTTCTTGATGATGAACTGGCTCACCGACTGGGCATCAAAGTACTGGACTGAACTCACTGTTGCTCCCACTGCCTTAGCTCTGCAGCTCCTGTCCCTGCTCCAGCCACAGACAAGCCCCCTCCTGACCTCCTCTCAGTTCCCCCATCTACCACCACCTGGAAACTCTTCAGCAAGGCCAGGGCCTCTTTCCTTCTTCCTCATCAGCCCTACAACTGTGCCATTGATGTCCTGCCAGAAATCCCACCCTCGCAAGACCACCTGTACCACCTGACAGGATGTAGTACGCTGTAGTGTTCTGGGTTAGCAGAGTGAAGATGGCCGATGCCAATAGACTCAACAAGTCTATTAGGAAAGTGGGCTCTGTCATGGGAGTGGAGCTGGAGTATCTGGCTGAGGTGTCTGAGAAGAGAATTCTTAGGAAACTTCTCAGAATCCTTGACAACGTGTCACACCTCCTGCATGCGACACTGGAGTGATTGAAATCCAAAACTTGCTTCAATATGTCTGAAATCCCACATAGCAGACATGGTATGTGGGCGGAGTGTAAGTGCATTGTGTGGGCCAGATCTGGGCCAGACCTATTTTGCTATCTGGGATCTGTCTAGTAATTAATAGTTCTTTGAAAAGTCAGAGTGATTTCTACAAATACACTGATTTTATTAAACATGCATGGCATGTGGAACAAAAAAACTGGTTGTATCTGGTCTGAGGTCTGTTGTTGTTCAGGTTTATACATTTCCAACTTCCTTATTTAGGAATTTCTTGTAAATATCATAAATATAATCCTGAGAGGCTCTACATTGCTCAAACGATATGTGTCTTATGAATATGAACACACTGAGTGTATTCACATTCTTATTCTTATGACCGAATTGAGACAAAACAACATGACCACAGATCAGACGACATTTCCAGTGTATCTACAGAGTGTCACTGCAGGATCCTTTTATTTTGTTTTTCCATTTCATTGTCTGTACCGATCTATTCACAGGGGGCCTGTGCTCATCTCAGGGGTCATCAGGCATCAAGGCAGGCACACACATACTCTTTCACTACAGGCAATTTAGAGACTCAATCAACCAAGAAGCATGCCTTTGGGAGCAAACTCCACACACAGTGAGCAGGAGTGAGACTCAGGAAACCCAGGATGCTGGAGGTGTGAGATGAACATGCTAACTACTAAGTCACCATGCCCCCTGCCCCCTGCAAGATCCAAACAACCAGTTTATTCAGAATCTGTCATGAATATAAGTGAATGGAAATTCATCATCTGAACATGAACACAGAAATCAGAGAGCAGAGTCTGTGGGAAAAACACTGCAGGAGGAACAAAAAGTGACATTTCTGTATTTAAATAAATGCTGTCTTCTGCCAGTGTTGGACAAAGTCCTGTACTCCTGTACTTACTGTAAGTGAAAATACAGATACTCAATTTAAATTTCTACTTGAGTTAAAGTACAAAAGTACTTGTATCCAAATGTACTTAAGTAAAAAGTACTACATTTCTAGTACTTTTTTTTGGTGACTGGTCAAATACTGGTCAGTGGAACCCCAGTGGAGAGAGTGGACAGCTTCCGGTACCTAGGTGTTCACATCACGCAGGACTTGACTTGGTCCTGTCATACCAACACCCTGGTGAAGAAGGCCCGGCAGCGTCTATACCACTTGAGACACTTTAGGGACTTTAAACTTCCCTCTCAGGTGCTAAAGACTTTTTACACCTGCACCACTGAGAGCGTCCTGACGGGTAGCATCACTTCCTGGTTCAGGAACAGCACCATGCAGGACAGGTGAGCCCTCCAGAGAGTGGTGCATTCAGCTGAACGTACCATCCACACCGAGCTCCCTGACCTGCAGGACATCTACAGCAAGCGGTGCCGGATCAGAACCAGGAAGATTGTGAAGGACCTCAGCCATCCCAACAACGGACTCTTTTCTCTGTTGTGTTCAGGGAAGCGCTTCTGCTCCATGAAGACAAACACAGAGAGAATGAGGAGGAGCTTCTTCCTGCAGGCCATTCGGAGTCTGAACCAGGAAACACCTAGAACCTGATACAGATACGGAGACTCTCTCTGCTTTTTTTATCACTTTGCACAACCTCGCACATTTACACAACCTGACACTTTGACACTGGACTGGCACCAAGTCACTTTATACAATAATTCCAGCACATGGACACTTTAATGATAAACACTGGATCACCTCAATATATGCCATATACACAAACATCCCATCACGTTCATGTCTGTATTTATGTGTATAAATGTGTGTATACCACTTTGTTTAGTGTATATATATATATTTATCTACTTATACCTATATTTTCATATTTTTATTTTATTTTTATTTATTTATAGTATATTTTATTTTTACTTTATTTTCTATTTTCTATTTTTATACTTTTAAGATACTCTAGTTTTATTTTTATCTTTATTTTTATGGATCTCTTTTTTTCACATACTTTTTATAAAAGTTTACATGCCGGACAGTCGTACAAAACATTTCACTGCATGTTGTACTGTGTATGTAAATGTATGTGACAAATAAATATTGAATTTGAATATCAACAATAAAAGTTGAGCCTTTGTGTTATTGTGTCGCTGTAGAACATCAGTAATGTTAATGTAGACTGCTGCTCAAGAGTTACTCACTACGTTAGCTCACTTAGCTAACTAAAGTGTAACTAGCCATACACAACATCATTAAGATAATGACAGATTTATTTACATACACAATAAAATCCTTCAATGCTGCGAGCTAACATTACATTCATATTAAAGAAAATGACCATTATGATGACCACAGGATGTGACCTCTACGTTTTCACAAACGTGATGTGGAATACTTGTAAGATGAAATGGTATGTTACTGAGGCAGAGCAGGAATCTGAATATGAAAGAGTCTTTCTCCCGTTCTACAACTTAAAACTAATCCTGCAGGTCAGGACACGGGTCATGAGTGGTCAGGTGGTGGGAGGGGTCAGGGTTTACACTCGCTGTGTTTAATCAAACCAAAAAGAAATGTAGGTTAGAAATACTGTGCAGACTGTAGCTCAGTTTGCTGTGCTGTAACTGGACAAAAGTTTATCTGGAATTTTTTTTAAATACCATTAAGGAGAGATGTGGAATAATGTAGTGGAGAGGAAAGTACGATATGTTACTTCAAAATGTAGTGGAGTGAAAGTAAAAAGTAAAGTACAGAAACTGGAAAAAGATACTTAAGTACAATAACTTTTCCTTCGTTACTGACCACCACTTTCTTCTGCACAATGAGGAACTCCACAAAAATAATTCCTGAATGTTTTATATGTAAAAGACGTCACAATGCAGCCTCACTCTAAACAGATATTTATCTTTATTTTTCATTAGACAATCAACCTTAAGCATTTTATTATCTGTCTGTTATTTCTACAATTTTACACCAGCACTTCAGCTATTTTACTAAAACTTTAAATGTATATTAAGATATAAAACATATCCCAGATCTTTAAGTGCACTCTGTATTGTGTATTATTGTAGAGTAATGTGTAGAAGAAATAACCTTACCCTGTGAAGATCCCAGTCCTGCTCTCTGTTCCCTCTTTGTGTAATGATGGTGAAACTTTCAGTTTAGTCTCCTTCTGATGATTCTTCTTTTTTTAATCTTCTGTGGCTGTGCAGACTCCGCCCCTCTCGGGAACACACACTGCTACTGCAAATGTAAATATACAAAAACAAAAACCCTTAATTCTAAATTAATGTATGTATAAATGAATTTAAATCAGTTTTCTCAGTCTCAGATTTTCATACATTTATGGCATTTGACTCCGTTATCCAGAGCACCTTATAGAAGAAATCTTTATCTATTAATACATCAACACTGGTTCACTAGGACATTTAGTACCATCAGTCTAAAACCCAGGAGGAAATACAACAAGAAAAACACACAGACAGCAAGTGTTTCTTTTTTTTCCTTAAGTGCTAATTTACATATTTCAGAAAGAGGCAGGCTTTTCAATATCTTTAGACAGAAGGTGGTCTAGGAGAGGTTTGGATACTTAGGGAAAGTTGGGATATCTTGGGGATGTTGGACAATACCAAGTTTGTTGTGTTGTTGTCCAGATGGGTGAGAGCTGAACATTGGTTCTGATCCTTTGTTGACCTCTTCAGGTAAACTGGACGGAGTCTAGTGTGGAGGGTCGGCCTGCTGTGAGGTGACTGAAAACATGTCAAAGCATTTCATTACATTGGGGGTGAAAACAACAGTGAGGAATTCATCCATGTACGCTGCAGTAGACTGCTTAGGCGTCTTTATGATGGTTGTTGGCTAAATGAAAAAGTTTAGTAAAGACCACATTAATTCATCAGAAAAGTTCATTCTTATTTTTTCTTCTCCGGTGACACAGCCTGGAAAAGTGAAATGAGATGAAGGTCCACTAAGATTTGTGTGAATTAGCTAATGTAGCATTTAAACCAAAGGCCAATATACAGAAACCTGAGACAGGATAAAGGTCTCTCTCGCTCTCTCTCTCTCTCTCTCTCTCTCTCTCTCTATTAGACCACAGAAAGGTTGTCACCCTCATAATCATAGCATTGTTTCTTAACAGAAGGTAAAACCATAAAACAATGATGACAATTTCTATTTTCAAAATAATTAAAAAATTAAAAGAAACAAAAACTTAAACAACATAAACAAAATGAGCTGGACTACAGGCCATGAAGACAAGCCCATTGGGTTTCCCAAAGGAAAGCGATTTAAGAGAGAGAGAGAGAGAAAGAGAGAGAGAGAGAGAGAGAGAGAGAGATGTCCAGATCCCATCTCACTGTGAAATGAAAAGAATCTTTAGGTTTCATTGAATTTAATAGATGGATATTTTCCACTATAAAACTTTATAAAGTATAACCTTAACAACAACAACAACATTAGGCCAGTATAAAATGTGGACCTTGAATCCATTCGAGTTAAAAACCACAGAAAATCCTTGGTGAGGTTCAGCTTCTTTGGTTATATCTCATGCTCTGTATATCATCTGACCAGACACAAGACATACACGACTAGATTCATTTCCTGTTTTTCACTTTAATATTTATTTTTCTTTTCATGTTAGTGATTGTTTAATGCTGAATGAAATCTTCTAAACAAGACACTCTTCACCTCCTGAGGAATAAAGCAGTAATGGAGCACACTGCTGAACTTCTCACATTAAACTGCAGTGTGTCATTGTTAAGATTAGAACATTAAAGGTAAAGATAATGTCTACTGTTTTAACTTTCAGTTCCATTTGGGTTTCTGCTGCAGTGGGGAGATCTTCCAGCCACAAGTTTCCTTAAAGTGTTAGTATTTAGTACAGTTTCAGTAAACACACTCCAGCTATAAAGCACTTCTGTAAGTCACTCTGGATAAGTGAATCTGACAGATGTTATAAATGTAAATGTATTTAAGATTTATTAAAAAGATTTTAATCTTGTTACTGAACTTACAGGTACATCTCAAAAAATTAGAATATCATGAAAAAGGTCAATATTTTTTGTCACTCAGTTCAGAAAGTGAAACCCATATATTATATAGATTCATCACACATAGAAATATTTCAAGCCTTTATTTCTTGAAATTGTGATGATTATGGCTTACAGAAAAGGAAAACCCAAAATTCTGTGTCTCAGAAAATTAGAATATTACATAAGATCAATAAAAAAGATATTTCAAACAGAAATGTCAGGCTTCTGAAAAGTATGTTCATTTCTATGCACTCAATACTTAGTTGGGCCTTTTGCATGAATTACTGCGTCAATGCGGTGTGGCATGGAGGCACTCAGCCTGTGGCACTGCTCAGGTGTAATGGAAGCCCAGGTTGCTTTGATAGCGGCCTTCAGGTCATCTGCATTGTTGGGTCTGGTGTCTCTCATCTTCCTCTTGACAATACCCCATAGATTCTCTATGGGGTTCAGGTCAGGAG
>NC_080731.1:22053865-22068865 GCF_019097595.1 Hemibagrus wyckioides
GATCTGACCATCACCAACTGAGCGACTGACCCAGTGGGAGTACCTTCAGAAAGATGGTCCAGCAGGTCCAGCAGGATTGTGTTGAGTGATGAACTGAGGTTGTTATATAAGGTATAAGAGTGTACAGTTCTAGCAGACAATAATCACTTCCACAATATTGTAGTGAAGAAGAGTTTTAGAGTTTTCTTAAATGTCATTTGAGAGGATTCTTCCTAATTACAGAAGATATCTGAGCAGTGTTTGTGCTCCTGAGAGAGAGTGTGTCCCAGCAGCCTGAAGCATTAACAGATAGAAGAAATATTTCTACATCCTACATACCGTGAAACACACACAATGTCTCTTTAAGCTTCTTATGACCAGAATATTTTCTCTGCAGCTGGTGCAGATGTATAAATAAAATCTAAAAATCTACAAAAATATAAAATAATCATGACTCAGTAAACTCCCTCTTATATAAATAAACATTTTGTGCAGTTTATTTATACCTGCTCCACAAACATACTAATTTCCCAACAAAACTCAATTCTTCATCAATTTAAATTAATTAAAAAATAATCAGCACAGCTGTTAATTACTGATTCAATTAATTAAATAAATCATGAATTTAATAAAAACAAATTATATTATTATATTATATTAAAAATATATATGTTTTTAAGTGTATTTAATTCTATAATTCGCGCATATTATTATATATATTTTGCGATCGCGATGCTCATGGTGTGAACCGACACTGTGCAGTACACGCTCCTGACCAGCAGGTGTCACCCGAGACTCCATGAACAAGCTGCTTCACAACTCCACACAGAAATAAAGTTTACACCTTTAAATGTGTGAAAATGAGACATTCATTAATCAAGTCACTATTAAACATTAGAAAATCTTAATTAAAATAAACGCAGACATATAGCGGTTCAGTTAAAACAGTATTTTATGAAAGGACAATTACAGAGAAATAAAAAAGAAATGATTATATAATAAATACATATAAATATGCATGAAATTTAACAGATAAAAATAAATCTGTTGACATTCATAAACTTATTAACAGATTTGTTTTTGTTTATTTTTTTATTAGTTACAGATTTATTTACAGCATCAGATCACAGTCCTGACTATTTATAAAGTTCATCTCCCACAGAAGAGATTTTTAAACCCCATTAAAAAGCTTTAACTCCGCCTCTCTCTGCAGTGGGGCGGGTCTGACCTCTGTGCTCATCTCTATTAATGCTGATTATTGATGGATGGAGGTGGAGCTGCTGCAGTGTTTAATGTTCTTTTATTGTGAATGACTTCAATGCTGAGCTCCAACTGATCACATGATCATGAGCATGTGGACCATGTGGCCATGAGGGATGATTACTGCACCATCACATAACAGATTCTCAAAGACAAGTGAAATGTAAGTCTTTATAGAATCAGAAAACATTACAGACTTTTAGGACTCATGTCTCTGTGTGTGTGTGTGTGTGTGTAGACCCACATGGCTAAAGCACGGCTCCTAACAGGAAGTAATTTATGGATCATCTTGATCATTAGCATTCTTGTGCAGCTCGATGTCTTCTTCAGGATCAGTCTGCTGTGTGCTGTCGCCTGTCCCACACCTTCTCACCTTCATCATGATACGTCTGCAGCACATCGTTATCCATCCAACAGCAAACCAAAGCAGAACCCCGCCGACCAACCCCATTACTCCTCCCACAATCAGTCCTCTGAACTCCTCCTCAAAGATCCTCCTCAGGTCCCAGCTCTCCACTTTACCTGAAACACACAGTGTTTTTTTCATGTATCTGAGCAGTTCAGGGTTAAGGGCCTTGCTCAAGGACCCAGCAGCTAGCTAGCATGTGGGAGATAATGATGGAGATGTAAAGCAGCATCAGGACCTCCAGAGTGTGAGATCAGACAGATGTGTGTTAGATCTGGAGAACTAATGGTTAGACTTTATTCTGTTCTTCTTTCAGAGGATTTATTTAAATAAAGTAATTACTTTCACTTTTCATTGTGTGCCAGGATTTATAGATGACAGACATCACAGTTACTTCCTGTTTTGTCTCATATCCTGTTCAGTCAGACGTTTCTGATTTCAGGGAGTGTTTTCTATCTTGTCAGGTGTATAAACAGATCTTTATATAAAATAAGATGAATAAGTGAGCAGTGTGTAACAGATGTGTACAGTGTGTAACAGATGTGTACAGTGTGTAACAGATGTGTACAGTTTGTAACAGATGTGTACCTTCAGAAGGCAGGGTGCTGTTGGTGTCTGTGTCATTTCCTGTGAGGAGGAAAACAGCAGTATTTTAGTGAAATAGACACACACACACACACACACAAACACACACACACACACACACACACCCCAGAGTCGTACCTGCGAGTGTGACAGTGTGTGTGGATATAAGCTCGTCGTTCTCAGTGTCCAGGACACTGTACACACCGGTGTCATCCTCCTGCACTGCTCTCAGAGTCAGGAAACACTTCAGAGATGTTCGCTTCCTGTATTCATCATCACAGTGAAGTTTACGCCCCTCTACACTACACACTGGGACTGAAGCTGAGCTCTGAGCTCCACCAGCACCACGAGCACCACCACCACCACCACCATCTCCAGCATGACCTCTCCTGTTTAACGCAACCTCCAATTGCTCAGGAACCTGAAAATCCAGCACCAGGGGATCTCCAGGATGGACCTGCTGCAGGAACCCAACAGCTGAGGAGATACACACACACAGAAAATAAATGAACACCTTCTGAGGTTGTGACTCTCCGAAAACACACTCAGTTGAATGTTTTGAGTGGACACACACTCACATTTAATGCGAAGACTCACGTCACACACGTCCTTGCCCTCACACCAACACGTGTACCAGCCACGTTTACTGTAATCAGCTGCAGTGATGGTGAGAGAGAGATTCCCCTTCAGGTACTGATCATGGGAGATGTTAAACCCCTCCTCTGAGCTGCAGGACGTCTCATCACACCGAGCAACGACAACATCTCCGCTCGGCTTCTGGATCTTGATCCATTTCACTGGACCTGAACATCTGACTTCACAGGACAGAGCAGCAGGCTGATGGAGCTCACCTACTGTAGACCTGAAACCTGGCACCAAGGACAAACCTGCAGCAGAGCACAGAGACACAAAGCTCAATACTCTCACTGTGTGTGTGTGTGTGTGTGTGTGTGTGTGTGTGTGCTCAAGCACAATAACCGTGTGTAGTGCTGTCAGATTTTTTAATCTTACTAAAGATGAGCTGATGATAAATAATGAGAAGATTTTAAGTGTTGAAGGAATCTAACAGGACATCTAGACTCTATCACATCTAGCAGAACCTTCTCCCAACATTCTCCATTCCTGAGTTGAGTCACGTGTTTAATCGTGTCCTCAGTGAAGAGAGGATGAAGTCTGTGGTCAGCTCTGAACTCTGACACGTGTCATTTCACTATTAAATCTTTTTAATACTGTAGTTTAGAGTTCAGTATTAAACTCACAGGGAGCGATCATCAGGAAGAAGAGGAACACCAGCAGGGTGCAGAGCTTCATATCTACAGAGAGAGAAGAAGAATAGAGTTCAGTCCACTTTAATCCTGCTGTGTTTACACACTGACATCACACACACACACACACACACACACACATCTCTCTCTGCTTCTCTCACTCCAGCATCATGTAGAATATGAATAACAATAATAATAATAATAATAACAATAAGACTGGGGGATTACTCCCCCCTCCCTGCAGAACTGAAGTGAGAACAGTGAAAGGAGTGAAAACTGAGACTCAGAGCTGAAATAACTTTCTAGAAACACAATGACGTCACACACTTCCTCATGACCGCTACACTAAAAACACTACAGTGTTTACACGCGCGCGCATGTGTGTGTTCAGAAACTAGAGCTCTTTACGTGTGTGAATAAGAGATAAATAAACAGCTCTATATTCAGACTGAAGAGTGTACGGTCACACACCGGTATGGTTAGATGTCATCTACAGATTTGCGGTTAGTGAGTTAGCACCACTTCTGATCGGTCAGTGCGCGTGCACTCGGTGTTAAATGAAGTATGGAAACCCCCTGAATTCATTTCAGTGCACAAGAGTGTTCCTTTAACCTGAGAGAGAACAGCGATATTCAGCGTGCTGAGGGTGAGGAGAAGGATGAGGATGTCAAATCAACTATAAAGCGTTAACTGCGTGCTGTTCAGCTGATGCAACATGCGTTAAAGCCCCCCTCTCCCCTCTGTGTGTGTGTGTGTGTGTGTGTGTGTGTGTGTGTGATTTAACATGACAGTTGCGGTGTTATTTGTCTCTCAGACCTCAAGCACCGGAGTTTAAATACTTTCAATTAACGGCAGAGTGGAGACTGAAACACACACACACACATACACATACACACACACACATACACACACACACACACACACACATACACACACACACATACACACACACACACACACACATACACACACACACACAGAGAGAGAGAGAGATGTTCAATATTGTACTTACTGAACATGTGTCCAGACATCATTAAATAAACAAAACTAAATCGGATAAGTCCGGATAAGGCACGTGCATCAACACACTGGAAGAAAGTGCAGTGTGTATCAGCTGAGAGGTGTGTGTGTGCGCGACTCAACATGGGTGTGTCCTATGTTCACCGAAATAAACAGGAAGCGCCTAGCTTTATGAATTAGCTGGGGTTCATTCACACTACGGGAGGGCGAGACTGCAAAATTTGGTATCGATCCGATTCCAAGTAAATACAGCGCCAGTATCTCTGATATGGATACCGATACTTTTACTTTTAAAAGCATGCAGTTGAACCTACATCTACTTTCCTGTAGAGTAGAGCAGTTGGTCATGATTTATGAAGTGAATGCATCATTAATATTCTAAATCAGAACACATTTTCATGAACACTAAAAGATTTTGTACTTTGTGCTCTTTAAGCACCTGTATTTGTGTTTGTTAAAACCCAGGACAAATTTTAAACACTTCTAAGCCAAATAAAAAATACATTTTTTATTACTGTAATGAACTGAATTTGCAAAAATGAAATTTGCCCAAAAGTATTACTAGAGAACAATGATTTTTTTTATACTTACATTTTTCTTTCCTTTAGTCTGGGCTTTTTGTTCAGAAACAATAATATAATAAAACAATTTCTCTTTAGCATTTCTTTGTATTTAAACAAAAACATTTTAACATACACTGCTCAAATACATTTTAAATAAACAAAGTGCACAAAATTATTACTGGAGAATAAATGATTAACAGTTTTTGTTCAAAATAAAATAAATAAAATGTTTCCCTTTCATTAGACACATCTGCCTCATTTTATAAAAAGTGAACAGCTTGTATAAATGAAGTAAATAAAGTGTAAATAAATGAACAAAAGCAAATACTATTGCATCTGATTCTGTCTTGGGCTTTATACCCCCAAAGCCCTCCTATGTCCACGGAAATATTCCCTGCAGCCCCCTTTTAAACCTTGACACCCCGTTAAGATTTAGAGGTTTATATTCAGAAACAATAACATGTTTACATGTTTCCCTTTCTACAAACATCACAGTTTGTAATGTTTTCATTTCCTGCAGTAAAATAAGTCCACATGATGCTCCTCTTTCTTTCTGTCATCTCTCATACAGAACAGCCAAAAATGCTTGTGCTTGGCGCAGCTGAGTCACGTGATCTTCAGGACACCTGAACACAGCAGAGCAGGGCGGAGCAGGGCGGAGCAGGGGCAGAGCAGGGCGGAGCAGGGGCAGAGCAACGTGTGCGTACGAGTCGAGAGACATGTGAGTTTTTTGTTGAACAGGAGCAACGTACTTCAGAATAGATTAGAGAATTTTAAACTAAAGTATCAATCTCAGCAGGGTTGAGGATACTATCGATACTAGGATCGATTCACCCACCCCTAATTCACACACACACACACACACACACACACACACACACACACCGTCATTCAGTTGTCTCTGTTCTTTTTATCTCATTAATGAGTTCTGTATATTTTCACTCAGAACCAGGAGGGAGTTGAGAGTTTGACCCACAGCACCACTGACCCTCTGATACAGACTAGAGAAGTGCAGTGTGGAAGACCAGCAGATGCAGGACAAGAGCTTCACGTTCTCCTCACACCTCAGACTGGAGATCAGACTGGAGATCAGTGAGGATGACTGATTCTGAAACTCTCTATTTTCACACGCAGAAATCTTTCTCTTTTACACACACACACACACACCTCACACACACACCTCACACACACACACACACACCTCACCCATTGGTCTCTCGAGGTCACATGCTGAAACCCTGTAGTGTGAACACTGACTCAGATCCAGCCAAGTGTTCATGAAGTTCATCCTCAAGCCCGAGTTCAGAGTGTGACCACACACACACAAACACCCCACACACACCTCACACACACACACACACACACACACCTCACACACACCTCACACACACACACACAAACACCCCACACACACCTCACACACACACACACACAAACACCCCACACACACCTCACACACACACACACACAGCTCACACACACACACACACACACAAACACCCCACACACACCTCACACACACACACACAAACACCCCACACACACCTCACACACACACACACACACACCCCACACACACCTCACACACACACACACACAAACACCCCACACACACCTCACACACACACACACAAACACCCCACACACACCTCACACACACACACACAAACACCCCACACACACCTCACACACACACACACACAAACACCCCACACACACCTCACACACACACACACACAGCTCACACACACACACACACACACAAACACCCCACACACACCTCACACACACACACACAAACACCCCACACACACCTCACACACACACACACAAACACCCCACACACACCTCACACACACACACACACACACACACACACAAACACCCCACACACACCTCACACACACACACACAAACACCCCACACACACCTCACACACACACACACACACACACACACACACACACAAACACCCCACACACACCTCACACACACACACACAAACACCCCACACACACCTCACACACACACACACAAACACCCCACACACACCTCACACACACACACACACAAACACCCCACACACACCTCACACACACACACACAAACACCCCACACACACCTCACACACACACACACACAAACACCCCACACACACCTCACACACACACACACACAGCTCACACACACACACACACACACAAACACCCCACACACACCTCACACACACACACACACCTCACACACACACACACACACAAACACCCCACACACACCTCACACACACACACAAACACCCCACACACACCTCACACACACACACACACAAACACCCCACACACACCTCACACACACACACACACAAACACCCCACACACACCTCACACACACACACACACAGCTCACACACACACACACACACACACACACAAACACCCCACACACACCTCACACACACACACACCTCACACACACACACACACAAACACCCCACACACACCTCACACACACACACACACCTCACACACACACACACACACAAACACCCCACACACACCTCACACACACACACCTCACACACACACACACAGCTCAAAAAATACTTTTACAAAAATAATCATGAGTTTGTGAATAACGTTCCTCAGGAGATGGGGGTCTGATGAAGATCATCATCATCATCAGTGTGGTGTGGAGGTGAAACCTGAACACTGCTCCTTTAATCCTCCTCTTTTATCAGTTCACTCAGCGCCGCTCTTCCCTCCTCTCTTCTTCTTCTTCTTCTTCTGTTTCTTCTCCATGTTACTCTGAAGCTCCTGAGCTTTAGTTTTTTTCACAGGAGGCTGATTCTGGGTTTCTGACTCACTTCTCTTCTTTTTATTATTCTTTCTCTTCTTCTTCCCCTCCTCTCCTCCTCCTCCTCTTCTTCTTTTTCTTAGGCTCCTCCTCTTCCTCCTCGGTCTTCTCCTCCTCCCTCACTTTCTTCACCTTCTCCACCTTCGGCTTCCTGAAAACCACAGAAGAGTGAAGATTAATCTCAGTCTGAACCACCAGGTTATTTATTTACTCACGAGCTCAGATTTAAGCCTGCTGTACTGTGTGTGTGTTTCTGTATGTGTGTGTGTGTTTCTGTGTGTGTGTGTGTGTGTGTGTGTGTGTTTCTGTGTGTGTGTGTGTGTGTGTGTGTGTGTGTGTTTCTGTATGTGTGTGTGTGTGTGTGTTTCTGTATGTGTGTGTGTGTGTGTTTCTGTGTGTGTGTGTGTGTGTGTGTGTGTGTTTCTGTATGTGTGTGTGTGTGTGTTTCTGTGTGTGTGTGTGTGTGTGTGTGTGTTTCTGTATGTGTGTGTGTGTGTGTGTTTCTGTATGTGTGTGTGTGTGTGTTTCTGTGTGTGTGTGTGTGTGTTTCTGTATGTGTGTGTGTGTGTTTCTGTATGTGTGTGTTTCTGTATGTGTGTGTGTGTTTCTGTATGTGTGTGTGTGTTTGTGTGTATGTGTGTGTGTATGTGTGAGTGAGTGTGTTTGTGTGAGTGTATGTGTGAGTGTGTGTGAGTGTATGTGTGAGTGAGTGTGTGAGTGTATGTGTGAGTGTGAGTGTGTGTGTGAGTGAGTGTGTTTGTGTGTATGTGTGTGTGAGTGTATGTGTGAGTGTATGTGTGAGTGAGTGTGTGAGTGAGTGTGTGAGTGTATGTGTGAGTGTATGTGTGAGTGTGTGTGTGAGTGTATGTGTGAGTGTATGTGTGAGTGTATGTGTGTGTGAGTGTATGTGTGAGTGTATGTGTGAGTGTATGTGTGAGTGAGTGTGTTTGTGTGAGTGAGTGTGTTTGTGTGTATGTGTGTGTGAGTGTATGTGTGAGTGTATGTGTGAGTGTATGTGTGAGTGTGAGTGTGTGTGTGAGTGAGTGTGTTTGTGTGTATGTGTGTGTGAGTGTATGTGTGAGTGTATGTGTGAGTGTATGTGTGAGTGTATGTGTGAGTGTGTGTGTGAATGTATGTGTGTGAGTGTATGTGTGAGTGTATGTGTGAGTGAGTGTGTTTGTGTATGTGTGTGTGAGTGTATGTGTGAGTGTGTGTGTGAGTGTATGTGTGAGTGTGTGTGTGAGTGTGTGTGTGAGTGTATGTGTGAGTATATGTGTGAGTGTGTTTGTGTGTATGTGTGTGTGAGTGTATGTGTGAGTGTATGTGTGAGTGTGTGTGTGAGTGTATGTGTGAGTGTATGTGTGAGTGTATGTGTGAGTGTATGTGTGAGTGTATGTGTGAGTGAGTGTGTTTGTGTGTATGTGTGTGTGAGTGTATGTGTGAGTGTATGTGTGAGTGTATGTGTGAGTGTATGTGTGAGTATATGTGTGAGTGTGTTTGTGTGTGAGTGTATGTGTGAGTGTATGTGTGAGTATATGTGTGAGTGAGTGTGTTTGTGTGTATGTGTGTGTGAGTGTATGTGTGAGTGTATGTGTGAGTGTATGTGTGAGTGTATGTGTGAGTATATGTGTGAGTGAGTGTGTTTGTGTGTATGTGTGTGTGAGTGTATGTGTGAGTGTATGTGTGAGTGTATGTGTGAGTGTATGTGTGAGTGTATGTGTGAGTGTATGTGTGAGTGTATGTGTGTGTGAGTGTATGTGTGAGTGTATGTGTGAGTGTATGTGTGAGTGTATGTGTGAGTATATGTGTGAGTGAGTGTGTTTGTGTGTATGTGTGAGTGTATGTGTGAGTGTGAGTGTGTGTGTGAGTGAGTGTGTTTGTGTGTATGTGTGTGTGAGTGTATGTGTGAGTGTATGTGTGAGTGTATGTGTGAGTGTATGTGTGAGTGTGTGTGTGAATGTATGTGTGTGAGTGTATGTGTGAGTGTATGTGTGAGTGAGTGTGTTTGTGTATGTGTGTGTGAGTGTATGTGTGAGTGTGTGTGTGAGTGTATGTGTGAGTGTGTGTGTGAGTGTGTGTGAGTGTATGTGTGAGTGTATGTGTGAGTGAGTGTATGTGTGAGTGTATGTGTGAGTGTGTGTGTGAGTGTATGTGTGAGTGTATGTGTGAGTGAGTGTGTCTGAGTGTATGTGTGAGTGAGTGTGTCTGAGTGTATGTGTGAGTGTATGTGTGAGTGTATGTGTGAGTGTATGTGTGAGTGAGTGTGTTTGTGTGTATGTGTGAGTGTATGTGTGAGTGTATGTGTGAGTGTATGTGTGAGTGAGTGTATGTGTGAGTGTATGTGTCAGTGTATGTGTGAGTGTATGTGTGAGTGTATGTGTGAGTGAGTGTGTTTGTGTGTATGTGTGTGTGAGTGTATGTGTGAGTGAGTGTGTTTGTGTGTATGTGTGTGTGAGTGTATGTGTGAGTGTATGTGTCAGTGTATGTGTGAGTGTATGTGTGAGTGTATGTGTGAGTGAGTGTGTTTGTGTGTATGTGTGTGTGAGTGTATGTGTGAGTGAGTGTGTTTGTGTGTATGTGTGTGTGAGTGTATGTGTGAGTGTATGTATGAGTGTATGTGTGAGTGAGTGTGTGAGTGTATGTGTGAGTGAGTGTGTCTGAGTGTATGTGTGAGTGTATGTGTGAGTGTATGTGTGAGTGTATGTGTGAGTGAGTGTGTTTGTGTGTATGTGTGTGTGAGTGTATGTGTGAGTGTATGTGTGAGTGTGTGTGTGAGTGAGTGTGTGTGAGTGTATGTGTGAGTGAGTGTGTGTGAGTGTATGTGTGAGTGTATGTGTGAGTGTATGTGTGAGTGAGTGTGTGTGAGTATATGTGTGAGTGTATGTGTGAGTGAGTGTGTGTGAGTATATGTGTGAGTGTATGTATGAGTGTATGTGTGAGTGAGTGTGTTTGTGTGTATGTGTGAGTGTATGTGTGAGTGTGTGTGTGTGAGTGTATGTGTGAGTGAGTGTGTGTGAGTGTATGTGTGAGTGTATGTGTGAGTGTATGTGTGAGTGAGTGTGTCTGAGTGTATGTGTGAGTGTATGTGTGAGTGTGTCTGTATGTGTGTGTGAGTGTATGTGTGAGTGTATGTGTGAGTGTGTCTGTATGTGTGTCTGAGTGTATGTGTGAGTGTATGTGTGAGTGAGTGTGTGTGAGTGTGTGTGAGTGTATGTGTGAGTGTATGTGTGAGTGTGTCTGTATGTGTGTGTGAGTGTATGTGTGAGTGAGTGTGTGAGTGTATGTCTGAGTGTATGTGTGAGTGAGTGTGTTTGTGTGTATGTGTGAGTGTATGTGTGAGTGTGTGTGAGTGTATGTGTGAGTGTATGTGTGAGTGTATGTCTGAGTGTATGTGAGTGAGTGTGTGTGTGAGTGTATGTGTGAGTGAGTGTGTGTGAGTGTATGTGTGTGAGTGTATGTCTGAGTGTATGTGTGAGTGAGTGTGTTTGTGTGTATGTGTGTGTGAGTGTATGTGTGAGTGTATGTGTGAGTGTATGTGTGAGTGTATGTGTGAGTGTATGTGTGAGTGTATGTGTGAGTATATGTGTGAGTGTATGTGTGTGTGAGTGTATGTGTGAGTGTATGTGTGAGTGTATGTGTGAGTGTGTGTGTGAGTGTATGTGTGAGTGTATGTGTGAGTGTATGTGTGAGTGTATGTGTGAGTGAGTGTGTGTGAGTGTATGTGTGTGAGTGTATGTCTGAGTGTATGTGTGAGTGAGTGTGTTTGTGTGTATGTGTGTGTGAGTGTATGTGTGAGTGTATGTGTGAGTGTATGTGTGAGTGTATGTGTGAGTGTATGTGTGAGTGTATGTGTGAGTATATGTGTGAGTGTATGTGTGTGTGAGTGTATGTGTGAGTGTATGTGTGAGTGTATGTGTGAGTGTATGTGTGAGTGTGTGTGTGAGTGTATGTGTGAGTGTATGTGTGAGTGTATGTGTGAGTGTGTGTGTGAATGTATGTGTGTGAGTGTATGTGTGAGTGTATGTGTGAGTGAGTGTGTTTGTGTATGTGTGTGTGAGTGTATGTGTGAGTGTGTGTGTGAGTGTATGTGTGAGTGTGTGTGTGAGTGTGTGTGAGTGTATGTGTGAGTGTATGTGTGAGTGTATGTGTGAGTGTATGTGTGAGTGAGTGTGTTTGTGTGTATGTGTGTGTGAGTGTATGTGTGAGTGTATGTGTGAGTGTATGTGTGAGTGTGTCTGTATGTGTGTCTGAGTGTATGTGTGAGTGTATGTGTGAGTGTGTCTGAGTGTATGTGTGAGTGTATGTGTGAGTGAGTGTGTGTGAGTGTGTGTGAGTGTATGTGTGAGTGTATGTGTGAGTGTGTCTGTATGTGTGTGTGAGTGTATGTGTGAGTGAGTGTGTTTGTGTGTATGTGTGAGTGTATGTGTGAGTGTGTGTGAGTGTATGTGTGAGTGTATGTGTGAGTGTATGTCTGAGTGTATGTGTGAGTGAGTGTGTGTGAGTGTATGTGTGTGAGTGTATGTCTGAGTGTATGTGTGAGTGTATGTGTGAGTGAGTGTGTGTGAGTGTATGTGTGTGAGTGTATGTCTGAGTGTATGTGTGAGTGAGTGTGTTTGTGTGTATGTGTGTGTGAGTGTATGTGTGAGTGTATGTGTGAGTGTATGTGTGAGTGTATGTGTGAGTGTATGTGTGAGTATATGTGTGAGTGTATGTGTGTGTGAGTGTATGTGTGAGTGTATGTGTGAGTGTATGTGTGAGTGTATGTGTGAGTGTATGTGTGAGTGTGTGTGTGAGTGTATGTGTGAGTGTATGTGTGAGTGTATGTGTGAGTGTATGTGTGAGTGAGTGTGTTTGTGTGTATGTGTGTGTGAGTGTATGTGTGAGTGTATGTGTGAGTGTATGTGTGAGTGTATGTGTGAGTATATGTGTGAGTGTGTTTGTGTGTGAGTGTATGTGTGAGTGTATGTGTGAGTATATGTGTGAGTGAGTGTGTTTGTGTGTATGTGTGTGTGAGTGTATGTGTGAGTGTATGTGTGAGTGTATGTGTGAGTGTGTGTGTGAATGTATGTGTGTGAGTGTATGTGTGAGTGTATGTGTGAGTGAGTGTGTTTGTGTATGTGTGTGTGAGTGTATGTGTGAGTGTGTGTGTGAGTGTATGTGTGAGTGTGTGTGTGAGTGTGTGTGAGTGTATGTGTGAGTGTATGTGTGAGTGAGTGTATGTGTGAGTGTATGTGTGAGTGTGTGTGTGAGTGTATGTGTGAGTGTATGTGTGAGTGTATGTGTGAGTGAGTGTGTTTGTGTATGTGTGTGTGAGTGTATGTGTGAGTGTGTGTGTGAGTGTATGTGTGAGTGTGTGTGTGAGTGTGTGTGAGTGTATGTGTGAGTGTATGTGTGAGTGAGTGTGTTTGTGTGTATGTGTGAGTGTATGTGTGTGTGAGTGTATGTGTGAGTGTGTGTGTGAGTGTATGTGTGAGTGTATGTGTGAGTGTATGTGTGAGTGAGTGTGTTTGTGTATGTGTGTGTGAGTGTATGTGTGAGTGTGTGTGTGAGTGTATGTGTGAGTGTGTGTGTGAGTGTATGTGTGAGTGTATGTGTGAGTGAGTGTGTTTGTGTGTATGTGTGTGTGAGTGTATGTGTGAGTGTATGTGTGAGTGAGTGTGTTTGTGTGTATGTGTGTGTGAGTGTATGTGTGAGTGTATGTGTGAGTGTATGTGTGAGTGAGTGTGTTTGTGTGTATGTGTGTGTGAGTGTATGTGTGAGTGTATGTGTGAGTGTATGTGTGAGTGTATGTGTGAGTGTGTGTGTGAGTGTATGTGTGAGTGTATGTGTGAGTGTATGTGTGAGTGTATGTGTGAGTGTATGTGTGAGTGAGTGTGTTTGTGTGTATGTGTGTGTGAGTGTATGTGTGAGTGTATGTGTGAGTGTATGTGTGAGTATATGTGTGAGTGTGTTTGTGTGTGAGTGTATGTGTGAGTGTATGTGTGAGTATATGTGTGAGTGAGTGTGTTTGTGTGTATGTGTGTGTGAGTGTATGTGTGAGTGTATGTGTGAGTGTATGTGTGAGTGTGTGTGTGAATGTATGTGTGTGAGTGTATGTGTGAGTGTATGTGTGAGTGAGTGTGTTTGTGTATGTGTGTGTGAGTGTATGTGTGAGTGTGTGTGTGAGTGTATGTGTGAGTGTGTGTGTGAGTGTGTGTGAGTGTATGTGTGAGTGTATGTGTGAGTGAGTGTATGTGTGAGTGTATGTGTGAGTGTGTGTGTGAGTGTATGTGTGAGTGTATGTGTGAGTGAGTGTGTCTGAGTGTATGTGTGAGTGTATGTGTGAGTGAGTGTGTCTGAGTGTATGTGTGAGTGTATGTGTGAGTGTATGTGTGAGTGTATGTGTGAGTGAGTGTGTTTGTGTGTATGTGTGAGTGTATGTGTGAGTGTATGTGTGAGTGAGTGTATGTGTGAGTGTATGTGTGAGTGAGTGTATGTGTGAGTGTATGTGTCAGTGTATGTGTGAGTGTATGTGTGAGTGAGTGTGTGTGAGTGAGTGTGTTTGTGTGTATGTGTGTGTGAGTGTATGTGTGTGTGAGTGTATGTGTGAGTGTATGTATGAGTGTATGTGTGAGTGAGTGTATGTGTGAGTGTATGTGTGAGTGTATGTGTGAGTGAGTGTGTTTGTGTGTATGTGTGTGTGAGTGTATGTGTGAGTGAGTGTGTTTGTGTGTATGTGTGTGTGAGTGTATGTGTGAGTGTATGTGTGAGTGTATGTGTGAGTGAGTGTGTTTGTGTGTATGTGTGTGTGAGTGTATGTGTGAGTGAGTGTGTTTGTGTGTATGTGTGTGTGAGTGTATGTGTGAGTGTATGTATGAGTGTATGTGTGAGTGAGTGTGTGAGTGTATGTGTGAGTGAGTGTGTCTGAGTGTATGTGTGAGTGTATGTGTGAGTGTATGTGTGAGTGTATGTGTGAGTGAGTGTGTTTGTGTGTATGTGTGTGTGAGTGTATGTGTGAGTGTATGTGTGAGTGTGTGTGTGAGTGAGTGTGTGTGAGTGTATGTGTGAGTGAGTGTGTGTGAGTATATGT